>NW_009218620.1:8131-10375 GCF_000690835.1 Fulmarus glacialis
GTACTTCCTGGATCACGCCTACCATTCATATACTGAGCATGACGTCACATGGTATGGAATATCTCATTGGCCAGCTGGGCTAGCTGTCCCAATTATGCTCCCTCCCATCCTCTGCTTGGTAGCATGGAAGCTGTCCTTGACAGGGCACTTAGCAACAGCTGAAAACATCAGTGTGTTATCAACATTCTCCTCATACTAAATCCAAAACACAGCACTAGGAAGAAATTTAACTCTATCCCAGCCGAAACCAGGACACACCACACAGCAATTCAGTCAGATCTTGCACCTCAGTACCATCACTGGAGAAACATAATCACAACATCTAATTTTGGCAGCCGTGGAAGGGATCATGTATATGTTTTCTTCTTTGTACCAGTACTACACAGAGACGGGCTCTGTTAGGCAAGCCTGTCTAATCATTACCTGATGCAGAAAATGTGCAGTTCCCCCATGTCTCCTGCCCCCCAATTCAGTCAGATCTTGCACCTCAGTACCATCACTGGAGAAACATAATCACAACATCTAATTTTGGCAGCCGTGGAAGGGATCATGTATATGTTTTCTTCTTTGTACCAGTACTACACAGAGACGGGCTCTGTTAGGCAAGCCTGTCTAATCATTACCTGATGCAGAAAATGTGCAGTTCCCCCATGTCTCCTGCCCCCCAATCCCACTCCTGCTACTGCTGCTCCCAGGTGCACATTCATACCTCCCTGTTAACAGCAGGTGTTAGTTGTTTGGCCCTTCTGTGATTTGTTTTAAATCATTAAACAGGCAGGAAAATCACCCACCAAAACTAGAATAATGTTCTGTCAGCTTTTTTGTCAGAAGCTGAAAGCCAGATGGATGCTCGAGTCACCTCAAAGTATAAGTGGAGTACACAGCAAGGAAGGGAAGAGGACAAAGTGGTATGGGACTTCTCCTTTGACCGTCAGCAACCACTTGTATCATCTCATGGCACACCTAACCACATCGCCCAGCCTTGACTGTCTGATAAAGCTGTTAGCACAATCACTTTAACTGGTTACTGCAGACATTGAAGAATTCTCTTTGTCTCTTTTAGTAGTTATAAGCCTTTATCAAACAAACAATAATCTCTTCAAGCATCTCATGATTGCTTTTCTAGAAAAGTCATTTTTCTAGTCACTTAACTCCCCCTTTTTAGGGCTCTGTACATGGTTCGATGGGAGCTGTTCGGAGAAGAGCTTCATCTGGCTTCCCTATTATGCATGTTCAGCTGCTATCTTGACATTACCTCCCTGCCAGCATTTCTCACCTGCCTCACAGAGGTGTTATATGATGTAATTAGTTTTATTATTACTGTAATTAGCATGAAACCAAGCTGACAAAATGAGACTGCTTCCCCAGGCTTTTCCCATCATTTTTTGCTGAGCTTTAAGATTATTTTAGCAGTTAGAACTTTCTCCTGTGCTAGTTACCCGTTCTCACTACTTCTTTCTTTTTCCTTTTGTGTCATTTGATTATGGTGCTGATAAAGCTTGCTGACATATTCTGCTGTATCATTTTCCGCAGCTGGCTTAAAAACAAAAGTCACTAACAACGTGGGACCCTTCTCCCTTTTTAGATAAAGAGGGAACAAATAAACATTTTCTATTTCTTTTTTTTTTTTTCCCAAGGAAATTGAGCACAATGCATATACGTATTTTGCACACTCACAAAGCCTGGAGAATGCAAATGAATTTTTAAGGTAATGCTTTGATTCAAGTTCCCTGATTTTGTCCCAGATTCACAGAGAATTTAGATGTTGCCACACTGAGCATTTCAATGCTTAACAATGGCATGTTTTCCTCCAGGAGACAAATTCACAGTCCCCAGTTGCACAGGTTCGCTGTGCTGGAAATGAACATGAGTAGGTGTTTCACACAGGAGTGGCAAAAGGCAGCATGCTGCGCCAGTCTGCGCCTGTCAGAAGGAGTATGTTTGAATCGTGTCTCTCTCAAACACACTCAGGAAACAAACTGAAGTTCACAGGTATGTGCTTCTGCAAAATTTCCCTTTGCACCCCTGGGTGTGCATGTGTAGTAGTGTAGAGATTGGTGTATTCACCAAGAAAACAGTGTTGATGGCTAAATTCCATCCTCAAGGATGGCAAGGGCTCAAACCCACCTTTCTCACATTCCAAAAGAGTGCTGCAGATTGCCATCTCTAATTCCGGCTCCCTAAATCAATCTGTGCATTTATTGGGAGCTAGCCCTCAGTTTATTTAATTTATCAAAGGGAAAG
>NW_009218620.1:10403-16072 GCF_000690835.1 Fulmarus glacialis
TGTTTACAACTGCAGTCAGGTAGTTGCTAGCAATATCCTGGTAGAAAAGGCAAAGCAAAATCAAATGCTTCAAAGATGATGCTGGAAATAAACAGTTCGAAAATGCCAATTCTTTTAAGATTTTACATATCTGTAGAAAAATCTCACTTGAGCCTGGAGTACTTTTTCTGTTAGTTCAAATCTTTCAAGTAATTTTGTATGCATTCCTAATAAATAAGCCTTCATATGTTGATAAACAATAAAAATATTGTTTGAAATATTATTAAATATCATTTAAGCATTATTTATTAGTTATTTTTAATTTTAAAAGATATTTTGAATACATTATTTCCATTCATCGTAAATTAAAGTGTACTATAAAATAAAACTTTATTTACCATTAAAGGTGATCTTGAAAGTTTTATGTACAGGAAATTATTGATTTATCACCTAAGTGGTTTGTTCTTTCTAATAATCTGCACTCTGTTCTGATACATTAGTTTTGAGGCCAGAATGTAACGATCTTGCTTTTTTTGTTTGGGTTTGTTTTTTTTGTTTGTTTTGTTGAGGGTTTTTTAGTTATTCCAAAATCCAACTTTCTTTAATATATACTTTATTTCTTTATATTCATGCTAGTGCGTTCAGGGTACCTAGGTGATAAATGCATAACTCTGCTTTCTTGGTTGGAACAAGAGCAACCTTATCCTAATTCTCTTCGAAGCAGCCAAATAGTTTTGTGATTTCCCTAATACAATATTTCATATTCCACGTAATACAATATTTCATTTTCCAGTGAATTTATTCATAGTTAATTGCATAATATTCTGTCTGAATATGTGGCACTGTGAAGCAATTCCAGAAAATTCTGGTCTGATTCTTCAGGATCTGAAACCCAAAACAAAAGGAAAAAAGACCACATAGATAGCAGAAAATGTAACTTAGAGTCCAAGCCTGAGCTGGAGTGATCAGGAAACCCTGACTCTGAAGCAACTCCTCTAAAAAGGAGGACCTGCGATCCTTGGAAAGCTGCTATTATCATTACAACTGAAAGCCTGTCTTATCAGAAAGTTGAGTGGGTGGGTTTTGTCTTTCTTTCTTCTTTTTTTTTTTTTTTAAACCAGGTCTGCAGGGAATGTGTGTGTAAGGAACTCTCTTTCAGGAGCTTTTTAAATATTTCCTCTTTTCTGTGGAAGTCTTAATTAATGTCTACATTACTTGTCCTATCTCTTATCCTGCTGGAAAATGAAAGGTTAAAAACTTGGTGTCTTTATTCCAGGTTTTGAAAGATACAATTCAAACCAAGAAATAGGAATGTGGTGTAATACCATATGCAGGTGGCAAGTTGTCCTGTGCTGTAATGGAATAGGGATAGAGCAGATTGTGTGCAGGATTTGAGAGGGAAGCCAATGCTCTTCTCTTGATCCCATTTTCTTTTATCCTCTTTTGCCTCACTTGCTGATAGTTATATTTACAAAAATGTACATAAATTAATTCTATTTATGCTATTGTGTGATCTGCAGGATGTAAACTTAAGAACTGCTGCATTTGGAAGTCCAGATATTGGCACAGATGAATAATAATTTGAATGAAAAATGAAATTTTATGCAGTAAACCTAAATATTTATTTTCCTCCATGGCCTCCATCAGACCTGCACAGCTCTGGTTCTGGAAAAGTTCCATGTAGCTAGTGAATGTTGCCTGGATTAAAATCTAAGGAAGTCAGTACAGAATCACTCCCCATATTACAGGATGTATTTCTAAATGGTCTGTCCGTAGTAACTGTGCTAATGATGTCTTCACCTTCTTTGCAATAGGATTGTAGCATAATGTTATCATGAACCAAAAGAGAAACTAGGGTTCAAATTATCTGTGTGTATGACTGCATCTATACTAGAAAATTAAGCAAGGTCAGGGAATTGACTGAAGCACTGACACATGATCGTCCACACCCTTTAATACTCAGAACTTCCTTGGCATGGTTTTGGCCCATGCCACCAGGCACTCTCCCAGACAATGCCCATCCATAATTTGGAAGACACCACGGGCCAGGGAAAGATCCCAATAGGCAGTGTGGATGGAGTCTATTTTGGTGAGGCAGTTAGCTGTATGGTCATAATCCATATTTTCCCAATTTTCATAACAGTTGGAGACACAAAGTCCTTTTTTGTTTACTAATATAGACATAAATAGTGAAAATTTCAGCCCATCTCAAACCTTCTTGACATGTATTGTAATGGCGATACAAAATAGATGCAACGAAAAATATTGCTGAAATAGGTGAAATTTCTGGGATCAAAACCACAGACACCACCAGATTTGTCAGTGTTAACTGGGAGAAAGGAACAGAGAATAGCAAAGGGCTCTTGTGCACCCAGGTGGTCCACCATGACTTGTAGCATGTCTAACAAGACAACAACATTAGGAATTGAAGGATTTCACAAATAACAAAGCCAGTAGTGATGATTATGCAGCTGCTTCACCTTGATCCCCAGTGTTACTAGACAGCAAAATAAGAATCTGCAGGACACTGTAGTTTTAAAAAATAGAGATACTAGTTTCACCATACTGATGACCTAGGAGAGCAAAACTGGGGTCAATCGACAAATGTGGGTGGGCTGCTTATTTTGGAGAGCATGGAGATGATAAGGGGGAAGAGCTCTGGAAGGGAAAAAAGAGGGAAAGGAAATCCAAAAACCAAGGTGGGGCAAGTCATGGGAACAGGCTGTTTGGGGGTATCTGTCAAGCAGGTGATCAAAACAGCTAGGAGCTGGGCAATAACCCTGTCGTTGCTCCAACCATGCCTATGTCTGCCTTACTCCTAATGTCAGGGGAAGCTGGGTACTTTCCCTGTCACTGGGAAGGGAGCACCGAGAGGGAAAAAACATTTTCTTACCAGCACAAAGTTCCTTTATTTCACTGCTGTATATTCTTCATGTGACTTGTGTTAGCCACTCCAGTCTGGCTTCCACTCAGATAAATGAATAGAAGAGCATAGCATAGCATAGCATAGCATAGAATAGACTATTTCAGTTGGAGGGTACCTACAACGATCATCTAGTCCAACTGCCTGACCAGTTCAGGGCTGGCCAAAAGTTAAAGCAGGTTGTTAAGGGCATTTTCCAAATGCCTCTTAAGTACTGACAGGCTTGGGCCATCGACCACCTCTCTAGGAAGCCCGTTCCAGTGTTTGACCACCCTCTCGGTAAAGAAATGCTTCCTAAAGGGAAGAGTGTAATTGCTTTAGGGTCCCTCAAAAACCACAAGCACTTTCCAAGGCAAAGAGATCTTTGATGGCCTGAACTCACTGATGCTACAGAGAGCCTAGGAAAGCTTTCCCAGTGTCAGAGCTTCAGCTCAGTGCCTAAGGCTAGATATGATAAATTAAGGACTCTGGTCTCCATGTCTGTAGTGTTTTTCCATGTGAAAGTAAAAAGAACTTCATGAAAGATTGCGTGGAATTTGAACACTATTTTGAGGAAAACCAAAAAAATCTTATTATTCCCTCTCATTTCTTCACATTTTGCTAACAGAGGTGAAAATACTGTAGGTGTTAACTACCGAGCTGCTATCCTAATGGAGAGACTTATTTTTGCAGGTGCAGCTGTGCCAGTGAAGAGCCCTTCACCACAGCCCACGATAGCTCCTTGTCACTGCCTCCCTGCCGACGTGTCCCTTTGATCTTCGTTTCATGTGCTTGAAATGTAGTTACCAAAATTACTTCAGTCTCCATGAGCCAAGCTAACAGAGATACGCTATTTTTAAACTCACCTGTCCCATTTTTACTGAACTGGGCTAAATCAGGATCAAGAAACAGCTCAGCCAGCGGGTCAGAAGGGCTGGTAACTTTTCTGAGAAGAGCAGGGATGATGTGAATGGCAATCTCTACAAATGGCATAATATGGCTAGAACAGGACAGCAGAAAAGAGCCTGAAATATTCTGCCTGTGAATGTATTGGTCCTGGCCTTTGCATAGATGCATACATGTGACATTTTTGTATGCAGGAATCTTTCTTTACACACCTTTCAATCAAGATAAGAGGTATTGTCGTAAGGGATCACAAGGATCAGCTCTGGGGCCCCCAACATAAGAAGGACGTGGACCTGTTGGAGCTAGTCCAGAGGAGGGCCATGAAAATGATCAGGATGATCAGTGGGACGGAACGCCTCTCCTATGAAGAAAGTCTGAGAGAGTTGGGGTTGTTCAGCCTGGAGAAGAGGCGGCTTTGGGGAGACCTGAAGGGGGCATACAAGAAAGCTGGAGAGAGACTTTTTACAAAGGCATGTAGTGATAGGACAAGGGGTAATGGCTTTAAAGTGAAAGAGGGTAGATTTAGATTCGATATAAGGAAGAAATTCTTCACTATGAGGGTGTCACAACCCGAATCTCAAACCCTGGCTTAGGAGATGGGCTACAACTAGGTTTTGCGATCCCCTGTGGACAAATAAAGGCAGAGTCCACACCAAGTGACTGATAAATCCAATTAAACTTTTTATTGATTTCAAATAACAAATGACTAAGCAGTCAAGGGTGTAGTCTTAACGGTCTTATCTCCTATGTTATTAGAGAATTAGAGAAAATTAAAAAGAAGGAAAGAACAAGAGGAAAGGAGATTGAGATGATGGAAAAGAGAGATATCACCACCCTAGGTTCCAGTGATGTCACTGGGCTCCCTTCTGTATGTCCATGTATCTCTTATAGTGGGGAGCTCAGCACTGGACACAGCACTCCAGGTGTGGCCTCACCAGTGCTGAGTAGAGGGGAAGGATCACCTCCCTCAACCTGCTGTCAAATATTCTCATATAAGCCAAACTAGCTCCTAGATGAAGAAACTGCTTATGTTTTGACATGTAAGTTGTATGTTTTCAAGTGTTAGACATGAAACAACCCTATTCTGTAATAGACAAGAATCATTATCAATGACCAAATTTCTGTGCTACTGCAAGAGTGTTAACTAAATGCTTCTATACCTTAGCAGCATAATTTAGGACAAACAAATATCTTACCGTAATTTGGTTTGAACTTGGTCAAATTGAAGTAAATACTTTTCAGGCCCAGGCTTTCTAACACAATCATGCATTGATGGTTGGACTCAATGATCTTAGAGGTCTTTTCCAACCTTAATGATTCTATGATTCTATGATTCTATGTCTATACATAGAGTATCCAAATACAGACACTGTCTTTTCCACAAAATAGGACTGAAAATAACTTCCCTGTCCTCAGTCTGAAGGCTCTAATTAATTGCAACAACTATAAGTTACACAATGGCTTTGAATTCGTCCTGCCTCAAGAGAAAGTCAAGAACGTAATTAATCTCATCACCAGTTGACCTGGACAAGGAGAAGGGCTACACAAAAGCAAAGAGCTTTCAGTAATTGATATACCTGGTGCAACTTGGTTCAGTCTCAATCATTTTTTTCTCTTCAGCTGGTGCCAGCAGCTAAGGTTATCTATACCCATAGTCAGTTTGGACTAAACATTCTAGACAATATCGTATAGGGATGCTGCTATTATGAAATAATTTTATTATTCCAAAATAGATTTAACCAGACTACTAAGAAATTCTCTTCCTTCTGAATAAGAATATATATTGATATGCTAATATGGAAGGATCATTCAACTTTAAATGTGTATCTTTCTATTTCGATTATGTTTCATGGGTAAATAGAATCATAGAATCATAGAATCA
>NW_009218621.1:0-29352 GCF_000690835.1 Fulmarus glacialis
CTCTATCCCAGCCGAAACCAGGATAGTGATCCTCTCAAAAAAATCTGGAGTATGTTTTCTAACATTTCAGAAAAAAATGCATATATACTATACTAAAACCACATATGCTTAACTTATATGATAATTTTATAATGAATAATATGTAATACATAAAGTATAAAATGCAGTTAATAAAATATGCACATATATAGCCTAATGACTACATTTTAAATCACAAATTAATTTGACAGTGGAAAAAAAATTATTTGTTTTGTTAAATATCCAGTGTAACACAAAGTTATAGTTTTTTGGATTATAGGGCAGATAGTACTGAAATTGTCCCACAATAATGCATATGTGGCTTCAAATACAGTTACATGAATATCTGCATGTATTTTTCCTCTGAAAGACAGCATAACGTTTACTGGAAAGTTGTAACACAGTCATAGTACTCTAGTGGTTAAAAATCTAATTTCCTGTTTAAATATATCTTATGTATAGTCCAGTTTTCCTTATGTTCTTCAACCACAGTAAATTTTATCTGAAGTGTTTACCTCCTTTACATTCCAAAATATCTATAGATAGCAAATACGCCTCATCTTTTTTTGTTAGTCTAGATAAATTAAATTATTTTAGTCCGTGGAAAGATCCTCCTCATTCAGATATCCAGTCTTCTGTATCATCCAGGTTGTATTTCTCTGTACCTATACTAGTCTAAAGGTATTTGTCTATAGCACAAGTAGCTATCAGTGTATTAGCATAGCAGCAAAGTGCATATAAACACTACGTACAGCACTATGATTTTCACATGAAGTAATAAATAACATCTCCTTCTGCAGCCAATGAAGAGAAATAATCCAAATAAATCAGTTGGAGCTGCCTGTCTCTCTACTGTGATAATAGAGGGATCTTAGAGCAAATACAGTGCTAAATTAGGCACATTAATTAGATTTATAAAGTTAGGAAATTCAGGAGATGAGTATTTACACTTTGGGTACTGAAAACAGACTCTCACAGGCCTAACCAGGCAAGCTTCTCAAACCTCAGGTTTTAGTGAGGTTGCAGGTGGACAAAAAGCATCTTGCTCCTATGCCAGGCTGCAAATTGCATCTTAGATGCAAAAAATGCCAGAAAATGCACTGTACATCTTTTAAGGTTAATTTTGCTGTTTCCCACCCAGCCCTATGTTTGTTTGATTAAAAAATATTTCGCTACATGTGACATTTTAAATTTGTTGTTATTCTGAACAGTAGGGCAGGATAAGAAATTTCTCAAAATGGAGGAAAAAGCATCATTAATGAATAATGCAAAATCTAACCAAACATATTTCTACGCTGGAATAATATGTTTATTTTCTCTGCAGGGTTTCAACTTTCCTTTGAAAGAGTGAAGCACGGTGCTAGAAGTTATGATTCCCAGGATAACATTGTTTTTCATTTATTGTCTGAACTATAACAAGGTTTCTAAGCTGTTTCCTTCTTAGACTCCATTCTAATACAAATTATTATATTCCAATTAACCGTATTTTCCATGCAATGTGAGAAGTAAGAAAAATGTGGTATTTCAGTATTTTGCTTGAGAGTAGAATAAAGACTGCAGGATTTGTCACCAAATAATTTCTGTAAGCCACCAAATAAATTATTTTGGAAACCACCAAAGCAGTTCCAGCCCTAAATCATTAGACTTACTGTCATGAAGTACATTTCATTCATCATAGTTCATAAAACAAGAAGATAGCAGACCTGAGCTAGCTCAGCAGCATTCTGATGACAATCACTAATGGGTTGACTCTAGCCCAGAAAGGGGATGACTCCTAGAAGATAAACGAGTCTCCGGAAAGAAAAAATGAGCATCAGTGACACTCCCTAAACCAATATGATTGCCTGACCTATGCAACACAACAGGCGTTGTTCTTCAAGACAATTTGCTGTCCACTGCCACCTCCCAGAGTAGAAAGCTTTAGAGAATGATAATGAAGTGTATTTTAGGACACAATTCTTAACACTGCCGGTGGGATTCATTAACAGCAACATGAAAATCAGATAACTGAAGTGGGTTTAAAACTGTGGAAGTGGAGTAAAGCTGTTTTGAGCATTATCGTTGAACCTCAAGGTTGTCTGAACTTGCTGACGATAGGTATTCTACAAGAACTTTAATCTGATGTTTCCAAGGGTCTACTGCTAAGCCTGTTCTGACTATCATGGAAAAAAACAACAAAAGAAACAGAGTATAATTTTGTATTCATTAAAAGTCACAACACAGTCTAGTTAACATACATTCAGCATCATAAAAACATTAGGCCATCTGAAGCAGTTACCACCCAAGCCGCTTCCCCCCCCACACACACTAAGTAAGCGTTGAGCTTGTGGCAGGGACAACCAACTACAGATGAAAATGCAATCTCACAGCAGTCTACGTAAACTTGCATCACGTTTTGTCCTTGCTACAGGATTGCCTACTTCCCAGAGAGAAGAGGACCAAGCATGCCTTGGAGTGACCACTTCTGATTCAGTCTGATGTGAAAGGATGTTAAACACCCAAAGTCTCACACTTTCTGGGGTACAAAGAATTATAACCATTTTACTCAAGAGAAATCAGCACAATAGACACATACCCACATACCCAATATGGAAAGATTGACCTCAAGTTGCTTTGCTAAGGTTATGTACAAAATCTATGGCAGAATCTGGGACAAAGGAGTGAAATCTTGACTCATTTTAAAACAGTGGCAAAGATTAATCATCTTTAATAGGATTATTAGTGGTATTTCATAATAGGTCTCCTTCAGTCTTGGGCCTTGGTTTTAGACTGTATATGACATAATATATAAAATCATTATGCAAAAAGGAAAAGGCAGTATACCCCGATATAAAAAGAAATTACCAGTCTGGAAGTCCTCCCAAAGCCAACGTGGAAATGCCAAGGTTGTCAAAACCTTCTGATGGGACATTAAGAAATCTTTCATCTTATATTTCCATGCTAGCATTATTGAGTGTCTTCTAAGTATCTAGGGAAACCATAAACATATGCAGTACAGTTTCATATACCATAAGATTGACAAAGAGTACCTGCTGCATTAAACTGACTGTGAAAGCATGTTTTTGTACATTTTCTAGATGTTACCAAGTACAACCTTGAATGTCAGTGTGTTAGAAATCATTAATTATACCCTATGCTAAATTATCATCTAATGCCAAGAAAAAAAATGTTAAATTGGACTATATGAATTATTCATCATCTCCAATTCAATATGAACACTGTTCTAGTTGAGTGTTAAGCACTTTTGAAGAGTATCATAGAAAGTGAACACTTTTCTGATAATAAAATACCAGAAACTATGACCTGACATTTATAAAATACAGGTCCCAAAGAATCAAGAAGATATACTTCAGGAGAAGAAACAAACATACAACTAAAGATAGTCTTTGTTAATAGGGTCATATAAATATTTGCATAATATATTTCAGATTAAATCCATTCATAAGGGATTAAGACTCTCAAAAATAATGTTAGAAATCTCTTAATACATAATGTCTCTCAGCTCTTCCAACAACAATTTTTTCAATTGTGTCTTCAGAGTTAATGTGCATAGTCTCTTTTGCATGTGCCCTTTAGAAGACTAATCTTTTCCTTCTGTGAATATTCCTAGAGCAATTGTTACTGCTCTGGTCTGGTAGCACTTTGCCTGTATTTTGCTGAGGATGCATATACCGGGGGAGAAAAACGGTGAAGTGGGCTGCTGCTCTTTATGTTTCTGCATTGTTACAGTAGCTACATTTCCCAAAATTAAATGTTTAATGTCACTTAATGAAGGTGCTAATTGGATAAAACATTATTGTCACGTGACTACTCTATAAACTTTCACATTTCATACTGCACACTTCTCAAGCTCCTTTGCTGATTTAAATAGATTCAGGTCTCTCAGATCTCACTTTCCAGACTGATAATGTCATACTAAGTGTTGGCACGGGAGGAAAAGTAAAAAAAAAAAACACAACTCAAAAAAGGAGAGAGGGTAAGTCACTGTTGTCAAAATCCAATTACTAAGTGAGAAATGAAATTTAAAAATCCCATGGTGACCTGATGACCTGATGACCTGATGACCTGAAAAGCCCATGGTGACCTGATGACCTGAAGGCTTGAAATTTCTATTCAAACTAAGGTTATGCAACTTGCTTTTTTAAACGTATTTTAATGTTTGGTTTATTTTTATTTTAGCTTATATTTGAAATGATGTTGAAATAGATGTTTAGTAAATTAATGTATACTATTATTGTATAGGAAAAACACCCCAGTAAATACTGTTCTACAGAAGCTGCTTTATGTACTCTTTAGAAAGTGACTAGCCTCCAGCCGACCTTTGAGTCTGCCAGCTGGGAGGAAAAACTATAGAGAAATGGAAGAATACAACAACCATATGAAGTATGGCAGGAATCTTTAGTCCAGGAGAAAGTAACAATGTCCCCTTAATGCTTGTGTTCTTTGTGTTCTTTCTGTGTCGTACTATGCATTACTCAAGTTCTGAAGTTTTCAACATTTTTCCTACTAGTTAGTACTTCTCTTTTAATTCTCTATTAGGTTATTGCAAAGTTGATCATAAGAATTAATGTGATAGAGTTCTTCCTTTCCTTCTCCAGCACATGGTCACTGCTTAATACTAAGTAATGAAACTTTGTTGTGAACCTTAAATTTAAAGTAATATGTTCACATAAGTTAGGAGAAGGCAGGAAACCAAGAGGTCATCTAAATCATCACTTTCCACAAAAAAATCAACAATCAGCTATTCCCAACATCTAATTTTTCTCATAGAAAAATCTGGAGATATAGGGGAGGTATATGCAAAGACTTTTTTTTTTTTTGCTTTTTTTTTTCACTTAAAGCATTTACACAAATCTGTGGTGCCTTCAGCTTCCTCGTGGATTCCTTCACCTATACTGCTAAGTAAAAGAGAGTCAGGGAGTGAACCTGAGCACTGGATGTTTGATCGTACTTGCTACTTAACTCTTAGCTCCCTCTCTATCTTTACTTTGGACCACTCTGACCCAGTTCTTGGAAGAAAAAATTGTTATAGAAGAAAAATTGTCTAAGCAATGTGGGTAAAAGATAGTAGTATGGATGGGTCAAGCCAGTTCCGCTTGACTGCAAGCCCCAGGACTGATGTCTGGCCCCTTTTTTATTTAGTGGGCCAGACATAATCACCCTCTCTACCTAGATTTCTAAGCGCAGTACCAACTTGAAACCAGCATTTTGAAGGCTAGATGACCTTAGTCACCTATTCATCTGACAGAGACAAGCACCTGCAGAAGGCAATATATTCACTTACTGAGGAATCTTAACTCAAGATAGGTCTGTGGTTAAAAGATGTATAACTCTAATTTAGTACCTAAAACAACATGGGACAAATTTAGTGCCTAAGACGAGATAGGACAGCCATATAATTTATACATTTATACTCAAAATTTAGCAGTAGTGCTGGTGCTTCCAAGAAGATCAGCTTGTAAGGGAGAGAAGAAAGGAGTCAAACTGGCTGGCTCTTTAAAATAAAAGCGCTTAAAAAAATAAATAAAAAATAAATTAGTTCAAAATTATGATAATGAAGATTCACTTGCTTCTATTTTACCATAATTTTTCCATTGTCTGCTTAATGGAATTGTAGCTTGTGAAAATCTTCCTAAAATATTTTTAATGAATCAAGAAACAGACACATAAAATGAGGGACTGTCATTCAGACAATAACCAGGCACTGCATGATGTATACTGGCAAGTTACTGAATCTGTTTTAGGTGATTGTCTGAGTCCAGGGTTATGCAGCATAGACTAATAGCACATCTGCTATGGTTTATAGCTATATGGATAAATATTTATCTACAACTAAATTCTGGTGCACTCTGAAACTTGAACAGTGTGGAAGTAAGAGTTCTATGTGAAAAGGAAAGTGCCAGAAAATACATTAATGAGTAAATTTATAGTTATTTTTGCTTTAAAAGGTCAAGGGTTTAAAACAGCAGGCATATATGAAACAAAAACATTACAGTATTTCAAGTATATCCTGAAAACAGAAACATGTATACACTGATCTTTACATGATAATAGAGCAGTTCTGGTTGTCCTGTTAGAATTGCTGTATAAAAGGGTAATAAAAGCATTCAGTTTAGAAGGAATCCGGAAGTTCCAGAATCATGGGAAATGGGTGCAATATCCTGCACCTACTATTATGCAAGAGTGGCTCAGAATGGTAGAGAGTATCTTCTTACACAATATTGAAAAAATGTACCTGTATCTTCACAATGTTTACTTTCTTTATGGGGGACATTTTA
This sequence comes from Fulmarus glacialis, assembly GCF_000690835.1. NCBI lineage: Eukaryota > Metazoa > Chordata > Aves > Procellariiformes > Procellariidae > Fulmarus > Fulmarus glacialis. Next base: position 6,297 of record NW_009218621.1, read on the forward strand.
TGGATAGGTGTACACAGAAGCTTGACACAACTGTCCATACATAAGCATCTGGTATTATCTGAGATGCTCTAGAGAAGATGAGACAGCTGCATAAGTTTATCAACTGTGACACAGGATCTGTAGGAGAACCTATCACCACCAGAGGACCATCTAGGGCCAGGCAGGCTATCACTGGGAATCTCAGCTTTTACCATCACCTCTACGTGGGGACCTGAGTTGAGCCCAGGGTTATGCCGTTAAATGACAGTACAATAATGAAAAGCAAAACTTAGTGGGGGGCAATTCAGTTTCCTGAATATAAATGTGTCATACGTTTTTAGGTATTGAGAGTTCTCCCACCTAGCTTCCATCTCTAGAAAACCATAGGTCTCCCGTAAGTCTTAGCTCAGATCTGTGGTAGATATCCAAACAGCCTTCTCAGATGCCCTAAGTCAGTAGGTACCTACGCTCGCACAACTGAATACAACCCCTAAAACCCTGTAGTCATAGTATGATTTGATGCCAAATCATCTCTGATGGCTCTTACTTCCAATCCCTCTTTTTTTCCTGTGGTCAATTACTTACCTGTGCCTATGAGCTTTCTTTTCTGAACTGAGACATCTCTCCAAGAAGAACTGGAGGTGATACATAAATATCCCAACCACTACAAAGACTTTAAATCTTTCTATGATTCAGGAATAAAAGTAACTGTATCAAAGACAACAAAAATTAGAAAAGTGAAAAAAAGCGCCAAATTTATCTGGAGACCTTTTCTATTTCATTATCCAAAGGATTTTTTGTAAGTATGCTGACAAGAAAAAGACACAGAGATGTGTGTTTCCCATATCAAATAGTATTTGTTATTCAGTTCTTGAGGCTGCCCCAGCAACCAGTGACCTGCATGAGAACCTGTGCTGACAAGCTCCACAGGTATCCAAGCTTAATGTAGCTCTGGAGTGCTTTTAATAGATAAGCATACACTATCTGCTCTGGCAAAGAAAAATAGGGCAGGCAATCAGGCAACCATCTCCCCTAACCTGAGTGGAATACTTAACGTAAGTCAAGGGTAAAGAAAACAGTCTTCCCAGAACAATGCCTTGAAATGCCATTGAAAGAAGATCATCTGCATTTATACACTTATGTATATATCTATGTATGTATGCATGCATTTATAGCAATAGGAATACAAAAATGAGAGTTTGCTCCTTTGTTTGCTTAAATATATTACTTGACAAAGAAGAAGCCCTTTCTACATAATAGTCTAGATATTGTATGTAATAAAATGGCTAGAAAATTTCATATAAATCCAGAAAACCTTAATGACAAAAAAGTGTTGACCCATGTGAAAATGAAGTTTCCTTAGTCATTCTAGTTGTCTAAAATTGAAAATTCTAATGCTACTGGGTAAGATAGCACAAAAAAAATCCTCATAGAATTTTTTTTTTATCACATTTTCCCTGTTATTGAGTTTTATTCCCTTTTTATTGCCAATAACAATCTATAGGAAGATGATTCTGGTGTAATACCGTGTATTGCAAATTCCCTGCTACTGAATTGCTTTTTACTTTCTGTTGATTTATACACAGACACATCTGAGAATAGAGTACAACAGTGTTTTTTTTCTTAATTTGTTAGACTTTTTATTGTTATTATTATAAGATTTAAGATGTAAGTGCTAAAAAGGTACCTGTTCACCTTTAAAATTTGCCATGTAAGTTTCAAACAAGTTTCTATAGAGAATAAAGTCTACTACCATGAATTTAACAGACCAGAAGACAGCTTATTAGCTTATTGGGTACAGAAGCTTAAATCACTTTTGAAGTACAAGACCACCTGTGAATTAAAAAAAAAAATCTCCTTGGACCAATGGAGTTGGAGTACCAATAAGCTGATAAAAAGACAGAGAGGAATGAGAAGTTGTTTGGGTGTTCCCATTCTCTCTGAACTGTCATCTCATATGACATGATCCATATCTTAGTAACACCAGTGTGAATGTAAGATGAATAATTCTGTGGAAGTGGATACTGGCAACCAGTCAAGTTTTTGAAGTGTTGCTGAAGGAAAATTTTATATGGAGAAAAAAAAAGGAATTATTGGCAGAGAAAGAAGGCATCCAGGAAAGAAGAATTAAGTCAGAGTCCTACTGAAATAGACCTTATGATATAGGGGAAGATTGCCCAAACATTCAGCATTCCTGATCCCAAATGTCTAAAAATCATGAGATTTGAGAGCTAGCAAAAGGCTCTAATTCTTCCTTGTGAGGTAGGGCCTACTTAGGTCTTCAGAGTTGTAAAGATTAGACATTAGACATGTTTTTCTCTTTAACGAAATCTGAAATATTTACATAACCATCTCTTTCAAGATATAAAACATTAGCTATTAAGAGACTCATGACAACAGCATGGGAGCTGACAATGCTGTGTATGCAAGTTTGTTAAAAACAATGAACAAAAGGAAAATTATATGTATGAGTTGTGAGGGTCCTTTGCTGTTACAATATGAAAATCAAGTGGTATAGAATAGTGTTCCTTAAACTCACAGTCATTTATGCTTATTTACTACCACTTAGGAAGCTATCATGGTAAAACAATGTATGCTATCACAACGAGAGATGTAAGAAAGAGAGGTGTGAATAACACTTCCTTTAAAAAAATGAAGATTTTTTTTTAAATTTAAATATTACTTTTCTCTCTGGCATTTGCTTTTTTGATCCACCCAATATTTTAGACTCCTTTTTAGTGCTACGTTCCGTGAAACATATTCTGAGATGATAAAACAAGGATAAGTTAAATATTGATACGTAAAAGCAAGTCTGAAGCCTGCATCTGTGAAGAGCAAAAGATGTGTTTAATATAATGCTCTTTAGTTGTCTCATTAAAGTGGTGATGAAATTCACACTCTGCTGAAATCAGACAGAGCTTTGCCATTCTTTTGCGTGATGCCAGCATTTCACTCACAGATTCAACCCCGCTGTATTTCAGACAGTGTGCATTGGCTCTTTGGAAAGACACGGATTTAAGAACTTTATCTATTTCTAAAGACATTTTAGCACGGTACCAATTCCACATCATATGAGATGGAAAACGTGGGAGGGCTAGTATAACTTGCTGCAAAAATAAGATGCAGTATAAACCAGGAATAAAAATTACCAAAAATAAAACATTAAATTTTTTAAACCAGAGAATACTATTTCTGTTTTTCTTCACCAGCATCACTTCCTGTTCCTTTTTCAGCAACAAAAATAAAGGAAAAAGAAGAAACAGAGAGAGTAGGAATCTAGGAGAAAAAAAGACAAAAAGAAAAAAAAGAGATGAAAATATTCAAAATAATAGATAAGTAAAGAAATGACTCAAACTTTGAAGAAATTAAATTTTTAAAAGGCAAAAGAAAAACCCAAACCACAAGCAAACTCTCTTACTTGTCTTAAGCTATAACTCTGAGGTACATCTAGACACTCAGACACTACTCTATCGTCCACCAAAATGTGCTGGTACACAATTTGTTATGCATTAAAATCCAACAGAAAAAATGTTCTCATTATGGTTTTCTTTCTATGACATATATTTCAGGCATAGAAATCCTGAAATGTAATCATTGTTCTTTAGTGAGACTTTCAAGGAGTAGTCATGTCTTCTTACTTTCTTGCCACTGGAAGCAAGGTCTGGTAGTGAATCCCATGCTGGTACTGTGCTGTTTTTCAGGTTGCATCATGTTTAAAACAGAGTATATATGCGCTGGGTAAATATCCTGCAAAGTTTCTATCAGTAAAAACCCTGAAACGTTTCAAGAGCTCCTTTGCTTACTAACACATCTGCAGGAATGATGAAAGTTTATGTGGTTTCTTGTAAAGGGAGGGAAAGGTGCCGTCAGTTTGCTCCATGAGAGGTTTATTCAGCCAGCTTATTTCCAATGCATGCATTACCAGGCTCCCTATCTCCCTGCCTGGAGTATGGTTAGTTTTAAGCTGTCCCTTGTTACCTATCTTTTCCTATAACAGTTTAATCTTAGGTCATCCAGAGGTCAAACTAATATATATGTTCCTGAGATAAGGCTATAAGCCATATGGATGAAACAATATGCTAGTTCATGATTATGGAAGAGCACAGTATACTTTCTTCCTCTTACTCTTTCTTTCAGCTTTAATGAGGGTGAGTGAGCTAGATGGATAAGAGCTACATTTTAGGCTTCTCCTTGGGGAAAGAAGTGGAAAAGTGAGATTTTATGCATGAACAAAGGGATTCATCTAAAATCAACTAAGCAAAATTTTTCCCTGACTTACATGGCAGCCAAATATTAATGTTTAAGTGTGATGTCTCAGTGTTTTTATAACATGGGATCTTAAGGAGTTAAGATTCTCAATGTAAAAATGTGTGTAGTTATTAACAAATCCCATAGTACATGAAAAAATAAAAGAAAAGATTATGGTATGATGTTGTTAGATGATTCTATAAACCATATGTAAACAAAGAACAAATACCATTTTTTTTCCATATAAGTTTAAAGCTATTGATGTAATCTGTGGGGCAGAACTGATCCTGGATTTAGGTCCTCTTCTGGTGTGTTTTTTCTTAATAGCCAGGCAACTTTATTCTGACACGATGTAAAAAAGAAGCTGGCTGTCACTACCAATTTATCTTTCAACTAAATTGTATAGCAACTTCAAATTCTTTTTCAAGTTCTTTCTCTGTTGGGCCATACTTGAACAGATATCGTCGTTCATCTTGCTGACGTTAGTGCCCTTTTTGATAAAATGCAATGCATCCTACTTTGGACAGTGAAACCAACATAAAGCACATTTTGCCACCATTGCATCCTGACATTTGAAATTACACATTCCAATTCACATTGTGTAAGCCCATTATGTTCAGAAATTGATTTTTTTTTTCTTCCCCTTCAAAGGAACTACCCAGAAACTGATTAGATCACATGCACTGCTCAATTAGTTCATTCTTAAGCATAATGGCAACATTTACTTCCTTGTCAATAAACTCCTTGCAAACCATCGAGTCACTCACTTGGAACAAATGATTGGTTGACCTCTGGTAGTTGTGGAAGAAAAATCTATCAACACAAAGATATCACTTATGCCTGAGGAAGTCCCTGAACTGTAGATTGTTTAAAGCTGGGAAAATAGCCTGAAAAGTATCACACTTTCCATACTTTTCACTAAACATCATCTACAAGCCATTATTAGACAAAAGCTCCCATGCTACATGAACTTTGGTCTGACCTACTTCACTTATATTGTTTGCTCAGTGATTTGTTCTATTTTCAAGCTTCTGTTTCTTTATTATTTAATTATTAATGTAGTATCAGGGCGGGGTGGAGGGAGAACTAAAGCCAATCCAGGGAGAGTAAATTCAGATTTTCTACAGTATGATGAAAGACTAAGAAGTACAAACTTAAACTGCACATATTAAAATGTACACCGAACAATGAAGGTGTCAAGCACACACAGAAATCTGGTGCTACTTGACATTCCTTAAGGCATCCAGGACTCCACAAGGGGGTGGCAGATATGATATAGGAGGCCTGTGTCCTTCTGGAGTTGCAGTCCAGGGTCAGGGAGGATAGCCCAGGGTAGCCCAAACAGCACTAGGCATCTTTGGTTAGGCAATGCAACTGAGCCCGTAGTATCTTCATGTTGGTACAGCACCTCTTTTTTCTCATTTGCCACAATGAACTTAGAGCTTTGCTCTGCAACCTGCCACTAAGTAGTTTTTACCTGAGCCAGGTCTTGCAAGTTTAAATGTTTTTCTGGGGGTTTTTTAGCTTCATTAATTTACTATTACTCTTCCCTACAAACTTCACCTCACTTGTATCCTTCTATTATCATGTCCACAGGTTAATTCAACAAGAGTACTGTGTGTTGCTAGTATATTCTCCATGACAAGTGCAATATCCTGCAGTCCTGAGAACAGATTTAATTTTGTCTGTAGGCATTTCAAAGAAGGACCATCTTTGCTGGAGTTGTGTATTTGTGTTAGAGGAGACGGCACTGATCATGGAATCAATAATAAATTTTTACTGTTTTACTTGCATCTGTTAAAAGATGAGAACTCTGACATTATTATGTTGCCAAAGCTAAGCACACTTTTAGAGACTTTTGATAGCCTTAGATATTTCTATACCGAATAAGACTCTTCCAATGCATGTATCTTTACAGAAAGAAACTTCAGCACACTGTGTAAATGTTTTGTATGGCTGACTTTATTCCCCTGAAGAGAAAACAAACTCCATTACAAATCTGATATGCAGGATTCTGCATTGCTTTTTACTTTCCTGTTAAATTTCCCCATGGTTTCCTTTACTGCTTTATTGGTTTTAATTGTCTTTTAGCTTAGCTCAAAACACCATGAGCTTTACAACAGACAGCATCTTTTAGTGACAATGTTGTTTTTAGTTTTGCTTGAATAAAAGGTGGCATTTATGTTCTATTGAAAGAAAAAGGCCAGAGGATAAAAGGAGGTTTTGTTCGCTTGTTTGCTTTGTTTACGTTTGCCAGAGTCCGTTCTGGGATGCAAAATACAGAACACAGTGGTAGACACTGCACTAACACTATGTGGTGCATTATGAAAACCTTTTATCACATTGAGAAATAAAGGAAGGAGATTGTGTCTCAGTTTAATGGACATAAAACAGTCAGGCAGCTCACTGTGATTGAGGAAATACAGTTTACAAGAGCAAGTTCTTCCAGGTCTGTGTGCCATGCTCTCTGCTGGAACACCTTGAGCACTGGGAAGGAGAATTCATCCTGCAGAGAAGCCTGACACCCTTTTGTGACTCTCCTGTGGACTAAGAAAAAATATTGCATCATGAACCGATTTTCTTTTCGCTTTACCTCCTTTTATAGAATCTTCTTTTTTCTGCAAACAAGCAATAATATATTGCGCTAAGACACTGCCAGTTGAAATATCTGCTGCAGGACCAAACAGAGTGGGAGGATATAATCATGTTTACTCACCCTCTGCTGCTCATGTATGGGTAAGGTCAATGATGAGTCAGACTTGGGCACAGCTCTGTTTAAATCCTGTTTTCTAGTGCCAGCTTACGTAATTCTTGGTTGAAAGACAAGCCAAAATTCTGTCTTTTCAGGGCTTATCAGGAGCATTACATGAAGTTAACCTCCGGGGTTATTCTGCATAAAACTTTGATAAGCATTTTTTAATAGTTCACAGTCAGCTAGAGTAAGACAGTCACAAAGCACCATACTGTTTCTCAATAAATTAATGTTCACTGTAAATAGATAGCATGGAAAAAGTCTAGTATATGGAATTCAGTAGTTGCTCTTTAAAAGGAAGTACAGTCCTCTTTGAGAAAGGATTAGACTCAAAGTTTATTGGTAAGTTTATTCACACTCCACCTCCTTTTATTGGTCGAGTATAGTGCACCACTTCACACTGTCAAATGTTTAAAGAGGGAACAGCTATACACATTTACATCTTGCGCAAAAAATCTGCTGTTCTTTTGATGCATTATTTTCTAAAAATTCTACTTTCCAGCTATCAGTATTCTGAGAAGGGGTATCTTTTGTTTTCAAATATTTTGAAAAGCTTTGCTAGAGAATGTGACAAGTCATAGATATATGCCACTTACTCTGTATTTGATTCAAAGTCATGTTGAAACAGCAGCAAGTTCATCGTCTGAGTTTTAGTGCCTTTTTGACAAAGAATGCCCAATTTTTTTTTTTTTTTCTTTTTTACATGAAGAATGTCCTACCCTTTTTCTTGCTCGGTTTGAATTAATGATTACCTGATTATTCAGGAGCTTCATGAACCATGTCATTTTGCAGGAACAGTAGTTCATTGACCAGGAGTTTCCCACTTTATTAATTTAAATTAACTTTGTCACAAGATTATCCTTTTCTTTTTCAGTTATTGCAAGTTTTGTTATGAATGTACATTCTATTTTATCGAGAAATTATTATTTGAGAGCTTTGCAAGCAACTCAGCTGTAAAATTTCTCTTGAGACAAAGTGTGGCTTCTAAAGACTATATCAGCACAGGGAGTTGTATTCAAATTAAAACACAGCAGTAGTTTTAGTTTGTAATGACTGATGACAAACTAAAAAGCTAAATCGAGAACAAAGGGAACTTACAGGAACTGTTAACCTGACAGCATACAATAACGTCCTGGTTTCGGCTGGGGTAGAGTTAATTTTTCTTCCTAGTAGCTGGTATAGTGCTGTGTTTTGGACTTAGTATGAGAAGAATGTTGATAACACACTGATGTTTTTGTTGTTGCTAAGTAGTGCTTACATAGTCAAGGACATTTCAGCTTCCCATGCTCTGCCAGGTGCACAAGAAGCTGGGAGGGAGCATAGCCAGGACAGCTGACCCAAATTAGCCAACAAGGTATTCCATACCATATGACATCATGCTCAGTATATAAGCTGGGGGGAGTTGGCCAGCAGACAGTAATTGCTGCTTGGGGAATGGCTGAGCATTAGTCAGCAGGAGGTGAGCAATTGCATCATGCATCACTTGCTCTGTATATTTTATTATTATTTTATTTTTATTACTACTATTTCACTTTATTTGATTTCAGTTATTAAACTGTTCTTATCTTAACCTGTGAGTTTTCTCACTTTACTCTTCCAATTCTGTCCCCCACCCCACTGGAGTGGGGGAAGTGAGCGAGCGGCTGTGCGCTGTTTAGTTGCTGGCTGGGGGTAAACCACAACAAATAACCATGGATTAGTTTCTCACAAACTTTGAGAGTGAAAACAACCCTCATTAAAGAATCCTTCTGATGTTAGAGATGTTGTGTAATATGAATGTTAGGTATCTATTTTAATGAAAGATGAGATTGTCATGATTATGGAATCTGGAGCATTAAGGAGATAGCAAATATCAAGCTCTTGATATTTGGATATAGTATTGCTATCCCTAGAAGAGGGGTTGTATGAGATCATGTTCCTCATCCTACCTTTAGGTATACCAACTTGTTCATTTCAGAGTGAAAGTACTTGTGAAATATGAGGCATAAAGGATAAGAGTTTATATACTTTTCCTTTAATTAAATTTTTGTCATGAATCTGTAATATTGCCCAAACAGATGTATCATTATAGAAGAGCAGGGGTAAAGTATTAACTACATAAAGTATTGCTTTTCTCTAATAATTGACTTTTAGTGTTGAGGCTATATTGATTTTCTTCTTAATATTTAAGTAATAAGTCCCCTTTTTTTTCTGTGATATGATAAGAATGTTTCTCTGCAGCATCTGTTTGACACAGTATTCTTGTGTTATACTCTAAAGAGTGTTTTTGATTTGCTACTGCCATATCAGTACAGGAGATTCAGTTACAGAAATATTGCATACATAGCTGAACTAAGAGTATATTAAGTATAAAATATCTGACTCTCAGTTTTATATTGTAATATGTAAAAAACTAAAAAAAAAAGTTAAACATTTTGCTATTACATGGGCATCATCAATGATGTATAAACAAGGAATTTGGTGCATAAAAATGGTTCATAACACCAACAGGGTTTATGGTAGTACATAAACTAGGAACATAAACATAAATGCAAGATGTTGCAAAAAACAAACATGTGAAATTACATTACCCTTGATTTTAAAAACAAGTCATTCTTATTTGTTGGGAAAAAACACCAGCCATGCTTACACTGCGTAACAGAGTGCAGTACAACAGCAGCTGATTGAAGTTGTTAGGCTCAGTGTTACACCAGGTAAACCTAGCAGAGTGCACCTTAAATACGTGTTGGCTGTACCAGCCTATTGCTGCACCCTGGCAAACACACTGAATTTGTTACTACCTGGGCACTATACCAGGCTACTACCATGTTAATGAGTAGAGTGCATGTACAGCTTATATTTGGATGAAAACTGGCTCAGATAGTAACAGTTTGGGTTTTACATATCCAGTTTTATACTTCTAGTGTGGGGTGCCTTTCTCTACTTTTTGCCAGTAAGACAGATTCATCCAAACTGAAATATTATGTGAAAGCTTTGCACCAAGCCTCAGTGCAAAATTACTGTGAGGTGAGAGGATCTTGTCCTTAAGGAACTCCTTGTCCCAAAAGGACATAAATCCTAAGTTGCAGCAGATGTTTTCAGCTACTAGAGTAGATGTAGTCCAAAGGAAGGGATTTTTTAGGTACTTTCCTAGCAATTTCCATCTGTGAAACAGACAAATAATAAAATTTAGTCTCCAAATTCAGCTCAGAGAAGAAACACATAAGGCCAACCCTCTACCGCAGGTCTGTTTGCAGAAGTACTCCAAAGTAGAGCATTTATATATAATACGAGCATGGATTCATTATCTGGAGCTTGATTTGCTTATGTTTTACTTTATATATCCATGTATTTATTTCAACAATCAAACATATAGAGGAAAAAAATCCTAAAATGGAAAAGTAGGAAAATGGAACATCATTAATTTTGAGGTAAAACAGTGTTTGTATAATAAACATAACAAAATTGAGTCAGTGAAGTAGAGAAATTGATTGGTAGATTTAAAACAGAAGCAAAAGTAAGGCTTCCTGCTCTGGTTTCTGCCTGTAATAAGCACAATTAAAGCAATTTTGAATTAAGATATTTTTCCAGTTTAAATTCAGACAGAAAGGAAGAGCCATCAGTTGTTCTTACAAAGCAAGAAAGACTGCTTTTGTCTCCCCATTCCCAGGCTGTAGTGTTGCTGTATGTACCACCTCCTGGTTAATAGTGTGAGAGGACTCACTCTTTCTGAAAGGAAACTAGCTTTTCATTAGAAGAACCAACACTGCAAACACAAGCAGCTTCTCACTACGTTTGCAGTCTGCTTTCTGTTGTGTTTGCTCCAAAATCATTGCTCCCATAATCTGGGAGGCTTCCACTGGCCAGGCTGTTATTGACTGCTTTCTGCAAACCCTGTCATCCTCCAAAGAAGGAAGAAGAGGTCATTACATCCATTCTCTAACATGGGTTCTGATATCTTTCGTAGAAGGAGGAAACTATGATAGCCAAAACACTTTGGTATTTTTCTTTGTGTTCAGAAAGAGGGCTAGTGAAGCCCTCTAATGGGGCCTCTGCTCCCATAGCACACAGCCAGCAGTGTGAGGCTGCACAACACTCTGAGCCTTAGCATTGGCATGGGTGTTGGAGGACATCCTAATGCTCTACAGCTGCCCACTGATGTGCTAGATATGCTTTCAGACCAGGGTATCAGGATATGAAGGCAGCTTAAAATCACTTGTGCCTTCCTTCTTTTCTTGTTCTGAGATGTGGTCTGGGGTGTGGATGTATTTAGAGAAGTAAAATCTGTCAGGGCTATTAAATGGAAAGACATTACTTTTGCTCAGAAGTCCTGAAAACCCAGATTGCTTGAGGCTGACAGGCTATTCCAGAGAAGTCCTATTACTAAATGCTTTCCTTGTTATTTGATTCTTCCTTAGGCATCTGCTTTCTGCCAACATCTTCTGGTTCTTCATCTGGGGACTGGGGAGAGTGGAGCATAGTGGAAGGAAACTGGAAGGTCCTTCATGTGTTTTAGTCAGAAATCCCACTCACTGTGCAGCAGCAGACAGGCCCAGCCAGCCTTCCTCCTTCCAGCCAGCCAGTGTAACGGCCACTGTATTTTTTCCTTCTTCAACCAAAAGCACTACAGTTTTCACAAATTAAAAAGGGAGGAGGATCAAGCAATGAAAAGCATAAAACAGGGAGGTTGAGGCTGACGCCAAGCAGAGCTGCCCTTGACAGTGCCTTTCACTCCCCTAAGACCTCCAGGGTGCTGGATCTGCCCAGAGATGTGACAAAACACATGAAGCAAAAGTGGCCACTTCCTCACCAGCATCCTTTCCCTCCCCTGAAACTTACTGCTCAAAGACAGGATGTTGTGGTGGATGGATCTTTGGTCTAACCCTACTATTGCCATCATTGAATTATTTTCTGAATGCAGATACGAGAATATAAGAGCTTCTACAGCAGTTCCACCAAGTTCATAGCCTTACGCATCTAATCCAGTAACTCATCTGTTAAGAGGGTCCCATATGCAAAGTTTAGGTAGATGTAAAGGAGCAGAGTGTACAGTGATCCTTGCCTGAATGAATCACTCACCACTTCTGGTGATCTGAAGCAAAGTCCAACGTTGTTTCTCAATATTTAATAGCTGTTAATGTGTTTTTCTTTCATGAGTTTAATCATTTCTTAACATCCTGGAATGATGGGTGCAATGGCTTAATTATGTGTACTTTAAAAAAAAAAAATGTTCACTACCCAAAAAAATCCTGTTGACCGCACTTCTGGCACTGTGAGAAACTGCGTAATCATCTCCAGTTTAATTTCTCATATAGGTGATTCTATTTCAAGTTCTTCATCTCTCTCTTTCAATGAATTCTAGTGTATTTAATTTCTCCTTACACAGAAATCATTGTATAGAAATCTTCAATAAAACTTGTTTACTTTTTCTGTATCTCTTCCAGTTCTACTGTACTTTTTTCACAAAGGGGAAACAGAAGTCCATACATTCAAGTTTCAGCACATCATGATATAAGGATGCTTTCTTGTTTTTTCCCGTTCATTGTCTAATAGCTCTTAAAATTTGCTTTTTTTAAACAATGAACTTTGAAGCAATATGTTTATAGAACTATCTTTAGTAAATCATAGCTCTCATCCCTTTGTGGCAATAGCTGTTTAGAATCAGTCATTGTATATAGTTTGGCTTGTTTTCCTATGTGTACTAATTTGCACTAATCAACACTGAATTTCATTTGCCACTTTATTGCCTAGTCAGTCAATATTTTGACATCCTTCTGTACATTTTCACAGTAATTTTTTACTTTTTTTTATCATGAATAATTTAAGATTATCAGCAAACTTTATTTGCATTACTTCCCTTCTCTTTCAGATAATTAATAAGTATACTGACCAACACATACGAGGAGAAAGAGGGACCTAATTTGAATGCCTTCTATTGGGAAAAAAGACTGCTTTTTTTATGGTTTGTTTCCTAATTTTTTATCTGCTGTGACTGGCATAATAAGGTTTTTTGTGTTTGTTTTGGTTTGGTTTTTTTAAATAACCTTTCTAGGATATGCTGAAATTTCTCTTCGAAAATTTAATATATATGATGCCAATCTTGTTTATATGATTTCTTATGCAAGATCTCCTCCTTCTAGAAAAGCTTTGTTGGCTTATCCCTGTTCAAACATAGTTTTTACTGTGATTTTTATTAGTAGGCTAGGAGAGTATTCAGCTGTACTGATTTGTATCTGTGAATCATCTCTGGTTAAAAACAGTAGAGTTACATTTATCACCTTCCATTCTTCTAATCCCAATGGTCATCTAAAGGTTTAGGTTACACACTGCAATCAATAAGTGCATTAACATTCTGGCTATTTTTTAGTGTTCATTCTGTCAATTTTTCCTAAATTTTTTTTCCTGATTCTCCAGTTTGGCCAACTTCTTCTGTGTTTACTCATAAAAAAAGATGGAAGTGTGGGTGTTTGCCTTATTTCTGTCATGATGAACAGCAATGTCATGTATTCACTTAGCTTCTCAGCCACTGCCTTTTTTTCTCTGAGCATTACTTTTACATCTTAATCATATATTGGGTCTCCAGACCCCACTTCCTAGTTTTGATATTCTTTAAAGGATTAATTACTCTATGTGGAAAATTCAAATTCTATGCTTCAGGCTTTTAACAAGGAATTCCTCAAAGTCATTTTTGGCTTACTTTGTGGGGTTTTTTTAACCTGTCACAGTTTTCTTTACATAATTATTTCTATGAATTCCATGAAGAATCTGGCAACTACCTCAGATGTACATATCCATCCTATAGAGATACGATGCAACTCCAAATTGTGGGCACCTAAATGTAGATTCCTACCTGTGAGTGAGATAAATAAATGCCCTTGTAGTTAATGGTTGTCTCATTAATATAAGCACTAGTACCTGGTTAGTCAGCTTACCAAATTCCCCCAGATTTGGGGAAGCTGAAGAACCTTTGAGATGTCCAGCTTGATTCAATAGCTCACATAACATCCACTGCAGAGCTAAATCCCACCACAGATACTTGGCTCCAAATAATACCTTATGTTCTGGGGTAATGCTGTTTTGTCCATGAGCAATGTCCTGCTCAAGACAGCTGAACCTTCAGTTTTCAAGACAAAATTTTGGACAATAATAGTTAGTAATTACATGGCATCCAAGGCTTCATTCCAATGGGTTCCAACTGATTTAAAATATATATATATTTTTCAAATTATCCAGTTTCCAGTTTGCTAAAATAATACAGCAATCCTGTAAGTATAGGTATTTCTTTCAAAATTTGCTCATCAAATTTGAAGGATGGTAACTTCAGCAAAGGTCATATAATGTAGATATCCGCTGGTACAGCTGCTGAATACACGAAAACCGTTTCACATGATTGCATGAAGTTATGATTTATTTACTGACCATGTAATTCCTGAACACCATTCATTGATATAGGTAGTCATACACCCTAGGAAAGTGCACTACTAAATTTCCCTGTACCTGTTCTAGTTGCTTCATAGCCTTAAATGGTGGAATGTGTTTGGAGTGAAGAGAAAACTGAATTTATGTAAATATAGTCAGTGTACTTCTCTTCTAAGCGAATGGTAACCTTTGCCTGATAAACCCATGTAAGCGCTAAACTATCAGGAAAAAATCCTCATCTCAGTGAGGAGGGAACAAGCTAAGAGGAAGGGAATATTCTGTTCCCATATAACTGGCAAATCAAACAGAAAAGAAGAAAGATATATTAGGAAAAACAACCAAACATATTTTTTAATCGTAAGACCAGTAAAGTACTGGAATAGGTGGCTGGGAAGGTTGTATAGCCTCCATCATTAGGAAGCAGACTAGGCAAGTCTGTCAGGATGATTTAAGTATATCTGAGCCTACGGTGGAGAGAGATAAGGGACTATATAGAATCATAGAATAGTTTGGGTAGGAAGGGACCTTTAAAGGTCATCTAGTCCAACCCCCCTGCCCTGGGCAGGGACATCTTCAACTAGATCAGGTTGCTCAGAGCCCCATCCAGCCTGACCTTGAATGTTGCCAGGGATGGGGCATCTACCACCTCTCTGGGCAACCTGTGCCAGTGTTTCACCACCCTCATCGTAAAAAATTTCTTCCTTATATCTAGTCTAACTCTATGCTATGATTACTTGCATTTCCTACCAACTCAGTTTTTTCTGATTCTAATATAACTGTTAGTCATCACCCGTGAGCGCTATTTTTTTGATGTTAAAAGTAGAATTATTGCCTTAAGATAAACAATTTAGTAGCATGTTAACAGGGACCACATGCATGTCACTGCTTCTGCTTTTATCTGTAAGATAGCCTGTGATTATGTCAGATCTTCTATTTGTTTTGAAGTTTAATTTTTTAGCATTTGTTTCAAACTGCATACACCAAGCTTTTAGAGACTCTTGTTCTGTGCATGTATTAAGCAAACCAAACACAAGTTTTATCACACAGCTGGAAATTCATAGACTCATTTTAGTTCTGCATGTTTTTCAGTATTTGTTCACAATAATAGTCTGTAGACTCCTGGACTGTTTCCACAGAAAAGACAATCCAAAATCTGGTTCAGGTCATTTTGCTGAAGGCTGAGTCATCACTCAGATAAAACATTTACCAAACTTAAATCCTTGCCAGGATCAGAAGTCCAGAAGTCTTTTACTTTGCATTTCTCCCTACTGGTTTCATCTAGTATTTCTCCCTTGCAGAGGCATATGGGTGGAATTCAGTTCAGATATACCTAAATTCAGTTACTTAAACGGATATGCCATGTATCACTTTAGATGCCATAGTGTTTCTAAGATATCTACACAAGGCTGGCAAAAAGACACACGAGCCATGGGAATTCTGCACCCTTTGGAAACAGCAGCTGAAAAGCCAGGGAGGATATCTTAGGGCATCTCAAATTGTTAGACATCTGTGCTTAGACATCAATTATCTGACGATAACTGAGACATGCCCTTTGGGTCTTCATTTTACCATAAAGTTGGTAAACAGCAGTCGAATGGCAAATTCAACAGCTGATAGAAGATCACTCACTGATTTTTGCTTTTCTTGCTTCACGCTATCACACTCCTTGTGCTAACAGTTTTTGCCTTGTTGGAAGTGCTTTTGCATTTTTTACAAATAAATCTTGTTCTCTGCCTCTTACACTCGTCTTTCTTGACTTGATCTTCATTTGTGGTCAGATGCATTTTGTTGCAGAAGCTCTCCTTAAGCATCCAAATATCCATAGTCATTTGCAAGGTGCAATCCACTTTCACAATAGGTCTGTGGTGATTTGCTTGTTAATTATATGCAGACATAAATAAATTCATATTCCCTGTAACTAGCCCATGCACTAAGAGTTTACAGGACTTCTCAATATGAAAGGCACAAGCAGAAATGCTCTTATGCCTGTAGCTGAAATA
Source organism: Fulmarus glacialis (assembly GCF_000690835.1). Taxonomy (NCBI): domain Eukaryota; kingdom Metazoa; phylum Chordata; class Aves; order Procellariiformes; family Procellariidae; genus Fulmarus; species Fulmarus glacialis. Next base: position 22,674 of record NW_009218621.1, read on the forward strand.
GTTTATGAAATTATCCCTCACAGCTGCTTGTTACCAGCCTCACAGTTGAGATGCCATAACTGATCATGTTAATTTCTAGTCCATTTCTGTGCAAAGTGAAATAGATTAGTTTAATCTACCACAGAAGCTGTTTTAAACAGATTTAGTTCTTTGCATTGAAATGGAGGAGGTTTTTCCAGTGAAACAGCTGTGACTCAAATTGTTATTGTTACATGGAAAAGAGTAAAACTAAGAGGAGAGGAGATATTTGGATAAACGGTACCCTTCAAACTGAGACTTAGTCAAAAAATGTAATGCAAGTTTTGCTTTAGGAAAAAAAACCTCTGATTTCTTATATTGTTTGCCACACACTCTGTATCGTCTAAACCACATTTTCTGTTTGATTAAATAAATTGTTCATTTTAGTAAGCCAAAATTAACTATGATTAGTTCTCTGAAATGCTCCTAACCCCAGCAGTTCCTTAACACAACTAACATTTGCAAAGTCACAGAATAATTAAGTCAGAAATTTTTTCAGAGATGTAAAAAATTGCCAGTAGGTGGCCTGAACAACTAGCCATCAATTGCCTTGAAAACATGTAGTAGAACAAATAAATCCTCAGGGAAGAAGCTGATCAGTATTGTTCCACATTTCTCTTATTTTTCCTTTCCCTCAGGCTGGCTTGAATCATGTTTCCTATGCTGAGGCTATATATTCAATTGTTAAACTTCTCTGTCTAAGATCAAGGAGGTTAAGGGAACTGATTTCCCTGCTTTCTTTCTTCCTGGCCTATTTCATATGCTCAGTGACTTCCCTTTGGAAGCTGAAATTCAAATGTTTTCTGTGGAGGAGGCAGCAGGGGTTGCTTATATCCTTCAGCATCTTAAGGACTCTCTGTATCTGCGTACATTTATATTCACAAGCATGAACACACACGGCACGGTAGCAGAGATATAGCACCGTTGGCACTGCGGGTCTGGCTCTATATAACATCTAATATAATCTGTATTGTGAAGTACTCTGGACTCTGGTGCGAACATCTCTCACGCACCACAGATATCCCTCTGTCTAGTCTTCACCAAACATAACCAACACCACTAAAATAAACCAGTACTTACGAGTTACCAGCTCCCAGATTAAAAAGTCAAACAGCTGATACTGAAGGCAAACAGGACAGAGGTTATGTCAATGCAGAAAATACTTTGATGTGCTTGCAGCTACAGCTGGATGCTTCATGGCCACAGTTAATTAGGTTGGGAGGGCTTCTGCATTGCTTTCCGAGAGACATCAGCAGTTATAAGAATGCACTACATCCAGCCTAGCAGGTTATGACCTGCTCTCAGATATCTGTGTTTTACCATCTGAGCTAAGACAATGCAACATACCTGGGCGTGAAACCATCAGCCTGTAGGAAACTCCAGCTGCTTCACGATTTATGGCACATCCTCTCACCAAATGAATCGGGAACTGCAAACACACCCAATTCTATCATCTATCTTTGCTTTCTCAGAATATTGAAATACGATAATATGATGGAGGGTTGAGCTATGTAAGTTTTTTTTTTGAGGAACTGCTTTGAGCATTGCTGGGCCTTGCCTCTTAATGACCCTTGGCAGATAGATTACAAAGACAACGCTAACGTATTAAAGTATAAGGGATATAAATACCTTCCTTTGAAGTTTACATCAATGACCTCAGGAATGGGCAAGCAAAAGTTTTTTCTGAGCACAGCTATTTTTCTCCTCTAATCTAGTTTTTTGACTTCTCGGTTGCATCTGCTCTATGCTAGCCCAAGAATAAAGAGAAACTGTCTCTAAAATCAAGCATCCACTTTTGATACACCTTTGAATAAAGGCACCCTAACCATTGTAATCTGTTTGTCAGGCTTGTAAAAGATTTTGTGATGGAGCTTTGATCTTGAAATTTTACTTTCCCAATTTGTCTGTCTACTTTCATTCTAGAATCAAATGCAGTTATCAGGCAAGTCCAAGGCTGCTTTTCATCTTGGATGTAGAAAAGAGCTCAATCTGCATCTAAAAGCATGCTCAGACCATACAGTTTGTTCCCATTATAGAGACAGATACTGAATTATGCAACAAGCTCCCAGTGAGCAATTACATTTTAATCACTGTAAAGATTTTTTCTGCAAAGACACTCCTATAGATGATTTATTTCAAAAGATAGGAATTGTACCCATATAGCTTAACTGGGAAAGTGTTCAACTTCCCCAGGCAAATTTCCTGGCAGACAGAATGTTTGAGGAGACCAGTAACTAATATGTAAACCACTTTTTTTTCTTTTTCTTTTTTTTTTTTTTTACAGTAAATCTTTAATACAGCTTGACCTATAGTAGCTAAGTCTCAGTCTGCAGTTCCATTTGGTCACTCACAGCTTTCTTTCTTGGATTAGAAACTCTGTGAATTATTTTTATTTTTCTTAAATGGATTGTGGTGTTTACAGTAGTTGCCTTCTGTGCTGCTAAATTGAACAACCATATAGTACTTCAAAGAATGGCTGAAAATAGAAGTATATTATAGAAGAATGTTCCACTGCAGTTAATGTTAAAATGTAAGGTTTACTGTAGGTAAATAGATGCGATATTGTTCAGAATTAGTGGTTTACTTACCATCATACATAAGACATAAATTGTGTAAGTTAAGATTTAAATTAAAAAATACATTAAAGATGCTTATAAATGACATCCATATATTTAGGTTCTGGCTTCAGATAAATTTCGAAGTGTGCCGCAACAGTGCTACCAGGAACATTTGGTACATTCAACATGGGAAAACATAAAAGAGATGAGAGCATTAAAAAAGAGATGAGAAGACTTTTTTTGTTGGTCTTTCCACTGAGAATTTGAGCATAGTTTATAATTGCTATTTGTTTTTCCCCGGTAAACAGAAATTCCCACATTCAGTTGCCTGCACAGTCACTGAAACTCAAATTTTTTTTTGTTTTGTTTTCGTTGGAAAAAAATTACTTACCATGGTAAGAAACATGCCAAATGAAGCAGTCCTTTGCATAGAACATGTTTTTATAGCAAGTAGAAGCAAGCTTGGCTGTGATTGCTTAATCCATCTCTGGCATTTTCGTCAGCACGAAGGAGCAAGTTCTGAAATAGCAAATGCCAGTCCACTTAGGGATTTACAGAGCAAACCCAAAAATTTCAGCTCCATTCAGGAAATCACTGTCCAGAGAGTGGTGTTCGTGGAATGTAGATTTCTGCCAGGCTGCTGCAGCCTGCACCACCCAGAGGCTGCAGAGAGACTTCTGTGAAGTACTTCTTAGCTACCGTAAGTTGTATAACTAGTTGCCTGAATCCACGAGTATAGCTATTTTAATAAATAAATAAATGCTTAACATGGATCAATGTTATGCATTGCATAACTATGCAGTTTTCATCACAAGAGGATTCAGGACTTACATTTTACAACCTGCAACAAATTTTATTAAACTCTATAAAATGTAAATGGATGAAGACATTTTATAACCTGGACTGCAGGATGTCTTCTGATCTTCTGTAAGAGCTCAATATTTCTTGAGCAGAAAAAAAAAAAGACAAAAAAAAAAAAAGAAGAAAAGCTTTGATTGTTGCAATGCCTAGCTGTAAACAAAACGTACACTAGGACATTGGGGAAATCACTAAATCACTTAGCACAGCTTGTTCCAGTTCTTTTGTATTCTGGAAGAGGTAGCTGGGAAGTGCAACTAATAGATATTATCTTAGCATTTCTTTCTAAAATAATCAATCTCAGTATATAATTTTCAAGAATACTATATTAATATTCAGTAATAACTAGAATTAATTATACGCTGATGTACAATAACTTCAGGACAAGATACTTCTAGCAGTGCATGTTGACCTTGGTCCTTTCAAATCAATACGCTTGGCCAGCTGTTAGCCAAAGTCTTCACATTTTCTTGATCTTTAAAAACCTTCAATATCTTAAAGAACTACCCAGGAGTAAAGATAATTCTTTCAGTAATCTGTATTGTCTGCATTCACAATTTTAATGTGTCAATAAAATTAACTATTTTTCTTCAAACCCCAGCTGCTGACACGGTAATCTGAGAATCTCATCTTTTACCTGTTTATTTATTTTTCAAATACACTTAGCTCTCATGATTATGAAAAAAAGCTTAATGTATAAAGCAAGTGTAATATAAGAGCTCAGAAATGAGATGGCAGCCTACATGGAGACCTCAAATTTATTTATGTCATTTCTTGGCTATTTAAAGACAGTGTTATGATTTTTGTGCCAGATTCCCTGGTTTTTGAGTGCTTGAGGTTGTCAATATGAAGCTGCAATAAAGTTGTGATTAAAGATTTTCCTGATGAGACCCATGACATTTGGTGTGCCAAACAAAAATAAGCAAAACAAACAAACAAACATTAGGAGCTAGAAGTGTAAACGAAGCAGGGGAATTGAAGCTAACGCACTCAGATGTTTAGCAGGGTTTGTTATTGTCACGGATGGAGTGAGAGAGAGATGCACTTCACTTGTAAGAGAGAAGCAGCAATATGCTTATTGTTGTAAGACAGTGAGTTAACAAGATTCGATGGCAAGATACACTTGAGTATTTACTGCATGGAGGACAGGGTCAGACAAAACTGCCAGGTAGACCCTCCCATTGAGTCATGAGGTTCAGAAAGACACCCTTGCTTTGTAAACTCCTTCTCAGAGAGGAGTCTAGGTGTGGCTGGATCCAATCCTACTCCCGGACTTGGTCAACCGTTTATGTCTAAAGGCTTATATATGCTCAATCAATCCTTTATATCACTTAGCTAAGATTTCCAAGTTTAGTATGCTATCAGTCACTTACCGAGGACCTGTTGCGGCAAGGAATCTCTCAACCTCAAGGAGTAACCTTGAGATGCATCCCTACTCAAGGGGAAATCCTGGTGTGCAGCCTGCTGCCGTTCAGGAGAGCTCCAAGGGCTCTTGGGCTGCCCACTATTTATGGGGGTAAGATGATTGACTCATAATCATATTTACATACCGACTGCAGACACTAGTTTCTTCCAAATTTGGCTGGAGTCACGCTTTGATCAGCACTGTGGTTAGGTGAATGCATCGCCTATTGTGTTGTTATCTGCATCCGTCAGATACATTCATCATGTTTGTCACAGGTGATTATTGCTTGAGCGGGATTACAGGAAAAAGTCAGGCTGGCGGCAGGGGGAGCACACCGTCACAGTTACGAGCAGAAGTGTTGAAACTCTAAATAGTACTTTTTTCTCTTGTTTGCTCAAACTACTTCTCTCACACTTATTTATCCACTCGTTTTTTTACTGTTTAAAGTCACAAACTCTATGTTTGCTGAAAAGTATAATCCTCTTTTTTTCTTTCCTCTTCTAGAGGAGAAGTCAACTTCTCCATCTTACATTTCAGAGCCTCCATTTTTGACCCTTATATGTAGCTCACTCTACCATGGCAATTTTCCTTGCTAGTCCTTGCCAGAAAAGCTATTTCTTCACTTAATGCAAATTTATAGACATACCTAGTGTACTTAGTCAGTGTTAGCTCAAGACTTTGAAGACAGAAAGTGGTATGTAAAGGCTTAGCTCACCATGTTATACAGTCAGATTCTGTTTAAATCACGCACCCGCTGTATTTATAGAATAATTAAAAGGTGCTTGGGTCCTTGCATGATTCATTTTCCACCATCCTAATTAGGATATGTTATATTGTTATCGGTGGAATAGTCTACTTCACTGAAATGCGAGGAAACCTCAAGAGTGAAGTCAACACAAAGCTTTGTGTTAGCTTAAAGCTCTGATATAAGGTTATATTGCTAATGGTACAGGTATATCAGCTTCTCATTATGTTTTCATAATATAAGACTTTTAAAAGGTCAATAATAAAGGGTAAAATACTAGCTGCTTTATGATTAATGGATATTTAGCTGTTGGATATATAGGGGCAGGATTTCATCCCAAATGTTTTGCTGTGGGAAATGAACCGATGAAGATAATGAAACATTTGTTTTATTTATAAAATACATTTCCATTACAAGTGTGCATCAGATTAATAAATATGACAGTTGCAATCAGAAGGACACCCTAACAGGTACAACAATGATGTTACTTTATTGTATGAAGAGTACGAGGATGTTAACTCAGAAGCTACAAATTTTGGTCAGCCTCGTTAGTTTTGTTTTGTTTTTCCATAGATGCTTGCCTTTATTAAGAAACAGCCTAGTGAAAGGGATATTAAATGGATTTTCTCCTAAAGTTAAAAGTTGAATCATTATAATTTTCACCTGAGATTATTTATTCTTTTTGTCCTGTCAGTTTGTGAAGCCATAGCCACCCACCAGAAAAACTTGCCCTTGCCATGGATTTCCATTTGCATTTATTATACTTCTGGCTAGTAAGCCCTTTAAAATTTTATTCACAGGCACATGACAAAAACAAATAGGAATTTTTTTTGCCTCTTCCCCTACATCCATTGTGATCTTGTACATACATCTGTTGTGGTTTAATCCTAGCCATGTCACCACACGGCCGCTCGCTCACTCCCCCCACTCTGGTGGGTTGGGGGAGAGAAACAGAAGAGTAAAAGTGAGAAAACTTATGGATTGAGATAAGAAGAGTTTAATAATTGAAATCAAATAAAGTAAAATAGTAGTAGTAGTAATAAAGATAATAATAATAAAGATAATAATAATCATAGAATCACAGAATAGTTTGGG
>NW_009218622.1:0-39699 GCF_000690835.1 Fulmarus glacialis
GGGAGTGAGCAAGTGGCTGTGCGGTGTTTAGTTCCTGGCTACATGACAACTTCCACTGGTGAAATATAAGAAAGCAATGTGCTGAGATTGAACAGCCACACTCTTGCTCGTTTACAGCAGCAGTGGACATAATGACCAAAAGTTATAACCAAAACACACATAGAAATGGCCAACCATAGCAGCAGAGCCCAGTTAAATGACATTCATTAAAGATATAACAGCATTTAAGTTAAATTATTTCAGATGTGGAATTTCATTCACATTCACAATTTGCACAGACTGCCCTTAATATCCATCAAGTCTAACGAGCAGTTTTCTAACACAAATTATTCTAAACTGACCAAAGCATTTATCGTAACAGCAATAATGAAAGATGCATGAACTCACCATAGGACTGTGTTTTTTCCCTCATCTTAGCTGGTAGAATATTTGCTTCCATGGGATACCCAGGCAACTGATCTGAATCAGCAATAGTAAACCTTCGCCTTCGACTCTCCTGGTCCAGAAAAGAATTGGGAGACTCAGCGCCCTTGGACCCAGGTAGTGGCTGACTGGGTTTTTTTCCTCCTCCGTATACAAAACTCCCCTTTTCATCTCTGAAAGGACATTTCACTTCAGTTAGTAGCTTAAAAGAGTTTCACGCTACAGACATGAGTAGGTTTGAAAGATACTTCTAGCACCAGTCATGCTTCTGACAACTGGCATTGTGCTGCAAACAAGCTGGAAAAAAAAAAGGCAGGTGATGGAAGACTTCATTATAAACATATTTACGAAGAAGAACAGAAAGCTACCCCCCTCATGCTAATTCACTTTTAATGAGCCAGTAATTTAACACACAGAGAAGTTTAGAGGTACCACCCCTGAAAAAGCTTTTGACAAATGAGACCTTTCTGCCCTGAGGGTATCAAAGCTCCCGATTCACTGCCTGTTCAGAACACAGTTGTGACAGAGGAGTGCATACATAGATTTATCCATCTCCGTGTAATGGCACATCTGTCTGAGGGACTATGCTTTTCAGTCGTTGTTAGAATCCAATAACTGCCACTGAATATTCATCACCTTCTTTCTCCAATCAAAAGTGAGACCCCCTTGAGAGTTTCAGTAATAAATTCATAGTGTATATACATATGATTTTGAGTAATTCCTGCAGGAACTCCCTTCCCAGAGCAACCCCTCATTCCAAAGGCCAGGAACAGCCATTTTTAGAACCAGTCCTTGTGAGTACTTTTGGAAGAAAAGCTACCCTCCAAGTTAAGATTTGCCTGCGTTTTTTACCGCTTCTCTGTACATGTTACAATCTTATTGCTTGAAGCAACCACCAGCCAAGTCAGGCATAAAAATACACAGCAGACTGCCTAAACACATATATACCCCAGTATTCAAAACAGCCCCCTGGCCAGCGCATACCACTTTTTCCAGCTCTCCATCAAGAACAATGCTAGAGCTCAATGAATGGGAGGGAGCTATTTATGGAGATACAGGGACCAAAAATTGCACAGAAGTTTTACAACACAACCAGAAGTGTTACACCACAACCGTATGTACGCAGAGAGCTCTCCTACAACACCACCATGTGGAGACTGTGCCGTGGGGAAGGAAACCAGCCACTGCTCTCTGCCTCCCCAGTGTGGACCAGAGAAGATCCATGCCAGGAAGGGAAGAGAACAGGATGATGAAGGGGGAAAAAAGAAATGACCACACAAATGCACCACAGTTTCAAGAGAAGAGCAAAACACGCAGAGGTGAATTTAACCAGCCACAGAGAAGGCAAAAGAACTGCCCTTCCTCCTTTTCCTGGTTGCCACAGCTTCCCACATATGCTTTCTTTAAAAGTCAAAGTCAAGAAGCCTTCTCCTTTTCCACACATCATCCAGGACAAGTTTTACAGCTCACATTGCTACTTCCTTCTTTATCAACAGGGATTCAGGTCTAAAGGCATCTGAAGCTAGATATAATTGTGACTCTTTAGGAAGATAAACAAACTGAGCACATGCACGTAATTCACCAATGTGCTTGAAATGTAACGATTTAAAGAAAAGACCCAGGCATTCTAAACTCAGCTGCTAAATCTATATGCTTGTTTTTATGCCAAGAGATGTTTGGGTTTGGTTTTTTTTTTGGGGGGGGGGGTGTTGGTTTTTTTTTTTTTAGAACTGAGCATGCATAAACATGAAAAACAGGGAGAGAGCAGGTCAAGGTGGGTCCAACATCAGTAAAGAGACCCTACCTTGGAGAAACCCTCTCCCCTGGCCATAGTACTGCCCCAAAGACTGCAGTAATACAATTTCTGTCTCTGTATCTCAAGCCTTACGTGACAGGAGGCAAGCTCTCCTCGCATATGAGTCCTGCAGCAAAAGGTCAGAGTTTCTGTCTGGGCTGTCTATGTATAACCTAAAGTGTCAGGGCAGGCCAGGAAGCATGCCTTGCCTGAAAACTCTCTTGTCCATCACCTTCCCAGGTCAGCTGGCAGGGTTCTGACATGAGTCAACATGGACTTGAGAACAAACAAAAGCTAGCCATACCATATGCCCACCCCACCCTACCCCCCTGCCTTTTGTGTACACAGGTCTGCATTTTTATAGCTTACACCACAGGATAAAAAAAAAAAAAAAAGTTGAATGAATTGACTCTCCCTTCCCTTCAGTAGGAACATTCCTGTTCTATACAACTTGCAAGTTTAACAATTTAAAACAAGTTCTTTTCTATCCTAACTCCCACAACAGTTACTTAACTTGCTAAAAAAACAAACAGACAAACATAAAAAAACTCCAAAAAACGACCCCAAACAAAACAGTGGAAGAAGTTACAGACAAAAATGACTTCCTGCTATGTGCAGTCGGATTTAAACAAAATCAAAAACATAACCCCACAACAAAATGAGGGATGACATCCGTTCATGTTTTGGGAACAACTCTGATTTATGTGGCACACCATAATCTTCTAATAATAAAATCTATTATGATCTGGTAGTTTACGCATTTAAGCATAAGCTTAAGCAATGCTATGCATTTAAGCAACCAGAAGAAAGTCTGTGAGATCTGCTATTTCCTCAAGCTAATCTTCACAGAGCTCTAACAGCAAGCCAGCTCAGAAACAAATGTAATAAAGGAATTTTTTGTTCAGTAGTGCATGTTTATTTGCATACCGAGGAGAATATGGAACAGCTGGCGGAGGTGGTATGTACAGATCCAAAATGGCTGGCTTCTCTTTTTTCAGTGAGGTATCCATGGTGCTTTCTGGCGACTGGGTCGAAGTTGGCGGAGGACTGGTCTGAAATGTTAGACAGCTATCAAACATCTGAGCATTGATTTATCATTCACAAAAAGATAATTCAATAATCAATAGTACCATTTCATCCCCTATTGAACTACTATATCTATGCTTAATAAACACATTAAAAACTCTCAGCATTTACATTTTCCTCCACCCCCAGTTTTGGCTAGCTTTCCAGTCCCTCCTACAGAAATCCTATCACAGGTAATGCATTGCTCAAGAATATATTTTGCTCTTTCCAGTTCTATTTCTCCTGCAAATTCCATAGACAGAAAAAGCAGCAGAGACAAAACCCCTTCTTTGGTTTTTAGATCCATTAAAAGAATGCAATTTGTTAAATACAGATATGATCTGCAACACTTACAAAGCCAGCTCATGCTACCCTTATTCCACACAGTCCAATAACTGGGGCACGGGCAGGAATATGGTAAAGTTCACCACAAATTGCATCAAGGGATATAATTAGGGTAAGGGAAGCAAAGGAAAAATAGATTTGGTTTTGCTCCTCTGAGCAAGTTTGCCATTTTGCTCTTTGTGGCTCTCTTCTATGTCCCCAGCATCTTGCCAGGCTCCTGTCTGCCTCTAGGAGAGCAAAGGCTTGAAGGACCCTTTCACGTTTGTCAGGCAAGAGGACTGCACTCTCCCCTTTTTGTCAAGGACCTGCCCAGGCTTTCACTCCGGCCACTCAGTTAATGGTACCCCTGCACAAGCATCTGCCTTTGACCAGTCAGTACGTTGGAGCCCAGAACTGTCAACAGGCTTCTCCAATCACTTATTCCCCCAAGGAAACGCTGCTTGGCACAGCCTATATCCCAGCCCACCTCAGCTCTTCACACTGGTGACATAGTCGTTGCTTTGGGTAACCCCGGAAAACTCACAGGGTGGTGGTTTTTTCCTTTGGCTCTGATTAAATGACAGACACGATGCCACAAAAACAAGACACAGGCATTGGTGAAAGGAAGGATGAGAAAGGAGTCAAGTGCACATCTTCTACCTAGTTTGAGAGAAGTCTGCCTGTATCAAGACTTGCAATAGCCACTGGCATTTCACAGGTTCATAAGTCATCCTCACAGCTGTAGGGAGACCTGTATCAGAACAGGAGTAGGAATGGGAACTCTCCCTGGTTTTCTTTATTTCAGGTAATCAGTTTAGATTCAATTAGGTTACTTCCTCCTGCAAGCATTAAGCCCTAAGCTTCTTAATACAACAAGCTATTCCTCAACATGGTTATTTAAGAGTTATTAACATCACTTTCTCTGCCTGCTCATTACCCAATCTGTGAACTGCCCAACAACCAAATCTTATTTAAACAAGTAGTTTAAATAACTTCTTGAAAAACATTCACTTTCCCACCCTTCACCAGACTAAAAAGAGGACAAATACATGGAATAACCTAAGTTATTTCAGCAAAAATGTATTACTCTGCTAAACAGAGGAAGCATTTATTACTCCACGCTGATGAATTCCATACGTATCAGCAGTTTCAGCAATTTTGCCTCAGATAAGTTCTCCCAGTGGCACACAGACTGATTAAAATGCTCAACACACCTAGTCCCTCTGTGTATCAAGAGCGCATTTATCTGGGAGGGGAACGAGAGAGGGGAACGAGAGAGGGGAACGAGAGAGGGGAACGAGAGAGGGGAACGAGAGAGGGGAACGAGAGAGGGGAACGAGAGAGGGGAACGAGAGAGGAAAGGCAAGAACATTTTCCCTTTTACCTAGGAACCAGAGGAGGACAGCCATTTCACCTAACCTTCCTTGACCTGTACTTAAATATGAGTACCTGGAAGCATTTCTGGTATGTCTCTTTTTCAAGTTGCAACTAAGGCATTCCCATCCCAACATTACAGTGAAGCTGGCAGCTTCTCACCTGCACCAAGGGCGGTTTCCAGCGCAGGTTCTTTAGCGGAGCAGGAGTGAAGTGGAAAGAGCCGGTAGGACGTTTCTTAAGCAGCAGCTTAACTCCAGCAGGATTCTCTCGCAACTTTGCCACCAGATTTTTTAGTTGCCATCCAACCTGGAAAAGAATAAAGACATCTTTTATTCAGTATTGCTTTTCTGAAAGTGAACAAACAAGAAAAACCCAAATCCCCCACGTCAAACTGTCTGTTTTAACATGAACCTAAAGAGAGAAAAGAGATCCAAAAAAGCCAGAATTAAGAATTGGAAAGCTCCTTTTTTATAAGGTTCTTCTTTGTTTTGTTTCAAAGAAAGATGTCTACTTAAGCTGTAAATTAAATACTGAGATATTAAGCAATGCTCTTTATACCTCAGCTCCAGTCCTAGAAGGATGCATGGATGTGCTCAAACTGAGTAACACAGGGATTCACAGTGAACTACTTTTGTCATGTTTCTTTCTAATATTGAAAGGCATTGCTTACCTGCACTAAGCAAAAATGTAATCATTTTATCTAAGTTCCCAGATGCAAACAATTTGACAATACTTTGGGTTTTTTTAAAGCTGTTTTTATCTGCATTTCAGTAGATTGTAACAATGCATTTTAAAACAGGCCTTAAATACAATATGAAGTATTTTAATATGATTCATACAGCATTTAAACATGAAATATTGCATATTTATTTTATCAAAATACTGCAAAGAATAAAATTTGTCTTGAAAACAAAATGTTAAAAAGCCTCAAAAATTTCAACAGAAAAACACCAGAACTGCCTCCTGACCCCATCCATTCAGAACCTGTGGGGAGAGAGCTTTGCAGAGCAAGCATAAGAGAAAGTTGGTAAGGCTGTTTGTTACTAACCACAGTTTGCCGATTAACCTGGATCACTTCATCACCAGCATGAATCTTCTGAGATCGATCAGCAGGGGACTACAAAGAGGAAAACAAGAGGCATGTGCTTCAGCAGGCTTTCTTCCCTCTCATAACAACCCCCACCAAGCTAAGTCAAAGGCTGCATCTATAATGAAGAGCACTGCTGAAAATTTTCGCACAGCTAGATCACACATTACATCTGTTGATGTCTTGAGAAATGCAAACGAATTCAACTTTTTTATACTGGAGGAACTACAGGGAAAGGGAGAAGGCATAGCCTATATCTGTCACAGGCCAAATTGTACTTAAGTCATGGGATGGTCTCCACTGTCCTTTTGCCTCCAGTTTGCACTGTAGTTTCAGACAGCAGCAGGAGAGGACTGAAGAGAAGACTATCTTAAAGACTATCACAGCAACTATCTTAAACTTAGCTTTCAAATAAATGTATACTGATTTAAAAAAAAACAAACACTAAGATTTTTAATGTACAGAATAAAGGACCAAATACCCTCCAACCCACAAAATAAATCCATTGCACTTTCCCTTTTTGTTTCCTAATGTAAATAAGAGCTACCAACTTCCATGTGAAATTCCCTGCCTGCATCATTAAGGTCAACAGATAAAAATATACGCTTGCAAACATCAAGTGTATGTAGACAGGTATTTTTCAAATACCTATCTAATAATAATACACCTTAAAACACAACTTTCTTGGAACATAAACCAAGCTCTGGGGAACCATTAGCTAGGAACAGCTAAATGTGTCAATATTTATTTAGATTTATCTGCGGCTGGTGCCATGCACCAGCTAACGCTGCAGTTATTAAAAATGGTCTCACTGCTGTAACACACCAACTCTGACCAGCCTTGACAACACCCAAAGAGCACAGGCATACTACCTTGGTATGTTGTACCCCGGTCACGGGACAACTTCTCCTCCCATTCCCCCCACCCCATGAGTAACCACCTGGCAGCAGGCCAGCTCCTCCTAGTGACTCCAGAACTAAGCACTTGGATTAAGGGCTCCCTTCTCCTCGTCATCCCACCTTCAGAGCTCAAGTAACTTTTTTATTAGAAAGAACTGTAGGAATAAACAGTGCAACAAGGAAAGAAAACATGGGGGAATTTGTGGGAGGCTCCAGCTATCATGAGTAACCCCATTTCTTTATTGTCTTCTTGCTTCCTCTGAGAGGAAATGCCTCCGTGGAAGGCTGCATATATATGAGTCAACCAAGATCACGAAAAAATGCTGGGCCAAAGTCATGTTTGTGAAAAACAAAGCTCGTTTCAAGCTGTCCTTTGGGCGATCAACAGCCCGTCTCAGGGAGGGTGGGGGACCCTTGCACAGAGGACTCCTACAACAAGTGCCAGCTATCGCATTGTGAGAACAGAGGAAAGAGCAAAGTTTAGATCTAGGCCAACGTGACACAGGAAGTCACAAGTAAGACGGCACAACTTGGGAATCCTCTTGGCTGACTGGTATCAAATGCAGGGACTTCCCCAGTCCTTCCAATGCACAGTACTGTTAATTTTGGGGTGCAATTCCACTGCATTCCAATACACCAGCTTCTGGGGATAGCTACTAAAATACCATTCCAAACCTAGGAAGAAAATTGAGCTAAGACTCAGCCTGGGTCATCTAAATGATGACATCAGTTGTTTGCAGATCTCTCAGTCACTTGTCAAGTTTTGTTGTTCCAAAGGAAAGAGCTTCCCCAAAGGAAGAACCAGTGTTCATAAAAAAGCAGATGTTTAGTCAACACTCAAAGCTATAGAAGCAATACAGCCCCGCTCCTGGACTCCAAAATGAGACCTATATGCACAGGCAGTTTGTCGGCAGTCAACATTACATCCTTTCACATTTATTGGATATTGAAATTGCTGTCAAAGTGGACTTGGTCTCTGTTGCAGATCCTATACAGAGTTATGCCAGGGCAATAGTACAAAAGCTATAAGAGCTTTCAGTTTTCACTCTAGACTGCAAGCACAGATTTCCACCCACTCCTCCCTGGCCCTTGGACTTGGCAGGGGTACAACTAGAACCACTGGTTCTTTCCTATTCACAAAAAAAAAAAAAAAAAAAAAAACAAGTTTTTTTCTTATCAAAAAAAAAAAAAAAAAAAAAGCCAAGTTCCTCTGCTCTTTTTTCTTTCAGCCACTGCTCCCATAGAGCAGCATGTCTGACAATACCACAGCATCACCTGCCAGCCTCAGCTGCTGGCCAGAGGTCCACTGCAATGACTGCCCAGAAGCCTTTAGTAAGTCTCAGCTACAGAGAACTCACGGTGTAAGAATAAACAAGCAACCGTCCGCAGCAAAAAATACAGTTGCCTATCATGCCGACATTTCCTTCCAGCAGACCGCTCTTAAAAGTCTTACTTTTTTGTAGTCTTTTTACTGTACAAGGTAATTTTGCCACTGGACAGCTCATTAATTTCATTACTCATTACTGAATTTAGCACACTACCACCTAAATGTTCCCATTAGGGAAGATTGCCTTTGCCAGCAGAGAGCAAATACGTTCAAGACTTTGCTAAGCAAGATACCATAAGCGCTCAGAACAGCAGATACAGTAACTTATTAAAGCAATTATTTTAATGCCAAGCGTTTGAACTAACTCATGTACTTGCAGAAACTGGTTTAATTAGACTAACAGTGAAACATGCAGACACAAAATATTTACAAATTGTGGATAAACAAATGATGCATCACACAGTATTTAAAGCAGTAATATTATGAAAGTCATATGTAAAACAGGAAAAAGTAGTAAAAAAGTCAAACTAACTCAATCACAGCTACTGTCAGATAGCCTGAGTTAATCTACATTTACTTCACTTACGTTTTCTGTAGTTCCCGTAATTACATGTAATCCATCATAAGTTGATTTGATGTACATTCCCTAAATGTAAGTAGAAAATGAAAAACAAGTTTGAAGGTAAAAAAACCGCATAACTTATCTGATTAAACAACTGTTGGCAACAGACTCAAAACATTATTAAAAACACTTAACAATTCACAAATTTTCCCTAGAAAAGTGTGTGGTCTAATATTACAACATTCTAAACCTCTTCACAGATCACTGTAATTAATTATAATATTTATAATGACTTAAAAAAACTAATATATGGAATGCAATTTAGAAACACTGTCTGGTTGGTATATCAAACACTGCTGGTTTTGCTGCCTTGTCGGTCTTTGGCCTTGAACAAAACTTTATTTCCTTACTGCCCTGTCTGCACTAGAGAATTACAGGTTTTACTAGATGGCCACCAGCTCTCTCCATACAAAGCACACTTACAGAGGTAGGCTACAAATATGGCCTACATGTTCTTTTACAATTTCTCTTGGCAAGTCAATACACAGACTGCCTTGTAACCACAATGCTGACATAAGCAATAAAAGCTCCGGCAGAGCTAAGTATTTGTGGCTGTATATGTTAATGCTGAGTGCAAATGCAAGGACAAACACAGGTGAAATGGGTGTTGACCATAGGAACACCAAATTAAAAATCACCAACAGGCTATTAACTGATAATTGCATAGGTGACCAGTACATTGGTTTCATCATTTATGAACAAATACATCTCTACTTTTCCTCGTACGTCTGTTGTTAGTAGTACTCACGCTGAGCTGTACAGAACTGGATGTTATTCAGGAGTCATAGGCAGCTTATCTGCCCGAAGTTACCACACTTGCTTAGACATACAAGGAAAAATACAAGATTTTTTTGCCCCTTCCTTTCTAGCCAATTCCCTTTCCTGTTTGCCTGTCGGTATCCAATTGTGTGCACCTACCTCGTCGTTTCTTACTTAGTCCAAGCTAGGCTGACTCTGCTTCATTGTAGCTTGTGCATTAACAAAGAGGTCCCCATAAATTCAAGAATGCATGACTGATTCAGTCAAATCCAGTGGCCTAGGTAAAACTACATAATACAATAAGACTGTAAAGCTTCCTCTAACAATGTTCATCTCTTCTGCCTTCAGGGCCGGGGGTTGGGTACAAATGCACTTAAGAACTTTAATTCCCTCCAACTCATTCTAACATGTCTGTTCCCCAGCCAGAAAATCCACCAAGATTTCAAACTCAGTTTCTTATAACCAGCACTCAGCTAAGCAGCATCCACTGAACGAACTAGATTCAGTAATGTTACACAGCCACTGAACATTTAAAAGGATTTCTTATACTCCTGCTAACAGCAAACCTCAAAAATCCTCATATTCTTCACAATCTTGCTATAAACACACGTAAAAATGTGTCTTTCAAAACCACAAACACCATTTCTCATCACCTTGATAAATGCCCTCCTGCCCCATCCCCAGAAAACAGCTACTTAAGATAACCTGCAAAAATAAAATGACTGATTTCACAAGCATCTGTAAATTCCCCAATATCCTGATTAAGACACAAATCTGCAATACTTCACCATCAAAAACTATATTTGGGATCAAACCCATTAACATGCATACCCATCTCTGGCAGCCACTCCAGCACACCACCTGACAAGTAACTTTCAGAGTTCTTCCCCATGCCTCTTTCTGTTCCCTATAGGATATTAATGGTTTTGAAATATCTTGCTATACACACACAGGCAGTGGCACACAAGACTACCTATTAAACACTGGGGACACCAGGACACTCCAGAATCGGTTCTTACCAGGCCTTCCCCAGGTTTAATGTTGGTTAAATGAACCTCCTCCAGACACGCACACTGGCTCATCAATGGATCTGTAGTTGATCGGATGGCTTTATCACAAATGCCATTTAAAGTCTTGGCCTACAATGAGAACATACAAAAAACAGTTACAAGATTTCTCTCCTGGCTTCTTCTTCTTTCAGTTTTCAAAAACAGAAAGGAAATGAGTTCTAAACCTTGGTCCACTAATAATGCATAGTTAAGAATCACCAAAATAGAAGATTCATTTGTACAGATCTATTCTACAGCACGTTTATCTTCTTACTGGAACCTAGTACAAACAACCAGTTTCCACTAGTACCACCTCATCACCGCTAAGAGATCCCAACATATCCTCTGTTTAAAACAATAAACACACAAAACACAGCAAAAAATATTGGGTTTGGGGTTTCTTTGCTACAAACAAAATATAACCCGTTAAAATATTGAAACATTTTGATGATTCCTTGCGGGAACAATTGACAGTTTTTCATATTGTTCGTTATTTCTGCTATGAGAATAAAATTGGCCATGTGTCAGAAAAAGCGAGGTGCTGGCCACTGACTTACCTGCACAAAGCTTTACAGTATAAGGTAGGACATCTAGCACTTAGGCATTTCAGCGTAACTTCTCTCCACTGTGCCTCTAAGCTGACCTCTTCTGGAATGCTTACACAGGCAAGGTTCATATTTCCTTTTGACCAAAACATAACTGATCCTAAGCCAACATTATAACTAAAGGCGAATTCTGACCTTGCGTGTGTGTCAGTAAAGTCAGAGGCAGAACGGCTTTGTCTTGTAGAACTTTTAACTAGCAGAATGGCTAATTAATCAGGAAAAAAAAAAAAAAATCATAATCCAAAAATCTGTGCCATCCCTACACTCACATATTTCATTAATGCCCCACAGCGTGTTTTGGGTCTTGATGTTAGCTGAAAAAATGCTGAAATTCAAAGTAGGTTACAAAAGCTTAAAGGAGAGGGGAGGGAGGATTAGTACATAGTACAGTAGTTAGTTATACACAATTTGGGAAACAGCAAGGTAAGCCACCTTTCACAAGGGGCTTGAATCCTTCAGTAAAAGTAGACATACATAATTACAGGATGGGGGGGGAGCTATCTTGTAGGAAGACATTGGTTTGGATTACAATGGTCCCTGAAAACAATACTTCCAACGTTTGTTGTTTTATTTTACATCAGATTTATAGAGCAGCAATAAAATAAATCAAAACAATGCTTAAGTGTGAATGCGAGGAACTGCTCAAACAAGGGAACTCCAAACAACAATACCTACTTCCAGAGTGGGTGTGCACAAATGGAAAAAGAAAGACGCAAAAAACTCCCTTTTACGTGGTCTCATTATTTATGGACAAAATTATTTTTAGTTATTGTGCTACTAAATTCCTAAGCATCTATGAGCTAGCGGAAGGCCTTATCAAAGAGCGCAGCCTGGTTCATGTCAAAAGCAGGAAGCGATGATTAACTGTTACAAAATATAAAAAGCATTCCATTACGCTCCTCGTTTGGTCACAAGGCTGCTTCAAACACCACTGAAAACTCAAGCTAAAGTACAAAAAGAGGCAGAACTTCAGTTCTGTGGCAGCACAGTTCTTTTACATGAAGAAGCTTAATAAGGCATAGTGTCTGCTTATTAAGGCATTAAATGCACATTATAGGCATAATTGGTTTATATAGCTTACAATCATTCTACACTACTACCCCTCCCTTGAAAATTTGATGTCTAAATTCTCTTGAAAAAATAGCTGTGCAATGAAACTTTAAGGAATACTTGACTCCGTGCTATTACACACATACTACCCGTCTGTTCAAATTTCATTGATTTCCTCTACAGTAAAGAGTATTCATAAAACGGCCCAGAACAATGTTTACTTGCATGATATGCTTGTATGTATGGGATTGGAAAGCTGTTGTCAGTACAGCCAGTGTAGAAGCCACTGAAATAAATGTGAATGCAGGCAGCCGAGTTTCAACAGAAACATGTACTTACTACAGTCTGGACTTTATCTTCCATGTCAGCCACAGTGCAGTCCTAAAAACAAAACAAGACCAAAAGCCCCACGTTAACTAATAAACATGTAAACATATCATCTCTGAAAACTCTGCAAAACTGCCACTTTAACCTTGAACTGAAATACAGTTATTCATGCTGCAGGGATTAATCAGATTAGTTTCACCCAGTAGGGCTCAAATGTACTGTTAAACAACTATTTTCTGGCCCTGGTAGAAAGCAATAATAAACCTTGAAAACTAAGAGAACATGGGATTCAATTACAGCAGCAGACTATTCCAGAAAAGCAGAACCCTGCACAATAAAACTAGACTCTCAGAAGGCCGGGCACACGAGCTTGCCTTACGCTGATAAACCCCTACTCAGGCGCTCCTCTGTCCCAGGCATCAAAATGGATCTAAAACATATTGTTAAAAAAAGCATAAAAAATTATTTTTAAAAATATGCTATCAATGACATTCCTGAGGGCCAGAGGACTGCACACAAAGCATCATTTACACAGCCCAGGTACAAAAGTCTTTGAACTGAAACAAGTTCATGTAACAGGCTACAGAAGTCGTCATTGTTTTCTGCAAGAACAGCTGAACTAGAGAATGGTATTAGATTCTCAGATTGAAAAGTTAAAAACAGCAAGTAATTAATGAAATAAGATTTACAATATCTATAAGGAGAAAAACCCCAAGCCCCAAGCATTGAAACAAGCTCAAATTCCAAGATATTTGCCACTGACATCTCAACCTGCATAACTACCACACAATGCCCAAGAGATGCATCCAGGAGCTGTGAACTGAAGCTGTTCTATATTTCTGATCATCCTCAACACTTACTCTGTTCCTTCCTAGCTCTATTCTGTGCTTTTAAAGACAAAAGTCCAAAAAAGCATATAGTCCTCCAGATATGGATACACCAAGGATATATGCTCAGCTATGTGAGCTTTTATGTTTTCATAGTAACTCTTTAACACCCTGTTCACTGTTGTGATGACCACCAAGGACTGAGGTCACACTTTTTACAGCCTGTCACCAAAAGCTTCAAGACCCTTCCTGAAAACTACTACCGAATTTAGACTCCATCATTGTGCATCAGCATAATTTTTCTCTGCTCAATGTATCTGCATGAATAAATAGTGAATGTCACCTACCATCATGCAGCCCAGTTGCTCAGTATTGCAAAGTCCTTCTGCTCCTCTTCATTTTTATTTACATTAATTATTATTTTATCCTTAAAGTTTGCCACAAAACTTTAAGAAGCAGTGCAGTAAACTCTGTTCCTTGTATCTATATAGCTGTCATTAAAGTGAACTGGAATATTACTACGTTCCAGTCTTGCCTTATTATTCACCCATTTTTATACATCATTTATGATTACGCAGAGTAATATAGGTTGCATGAGAGCCACACTGCTTTCTTCTCCACTATGAGAACTGACCATTTATTCCTATACTCTATTTCCTAATAAGAAAGAATTCCGATGCCTGAAAACTCATCTAAAGTTTTTTCAACTGTACCTCTCTTTTTCACATGTCAGTGGACTCCTTCAGATCATTCTAACATATCTGCAGTGCCCCAGTACCAAATAGTGTTGATTCACCAACCCCATTCTTTATTATACCTCATATCAAATTGGCAGAGAAGTACTCTGACAGTTTTTAAAAGGCTAGGGTTGTATTTGCCAACTTCCATTCCCCTGCCATCAAAGGCTGATTTAACTGACAGATTAGACACCATTTTTAGTAGTTTTATTAATACAGTTCAGCAATCTCATATCTCAGTTCCTGTAGCACTCTTGGGTGAACACCATCTGCTGCTAGAAACGCTTACTGTTCTGCTTCACAATCTGCAAATCTGTAGCTGTAAATCACTGACTTTCTGCAATTGCACACGCAGCGCCCAAACAAGAAGGGCATTCAGCAGCAAGCCAAACTTGTGTGCCTTTGACACTATCCTTTCACAACGATCCAACTGATGTAACTGGGTGTCATCATAGCTTGACAACTCACAGGATGTTTCTGTCCTTTGATATCATCCCCCCAAAACGGAGAGAGAATCACCCATGTCACAGGACATAGTTCTTCAGAGTTCAAACAATATATGGCCATGGACTAACGGCTATGAGCAAGTTGGGCAGGAGCTGAAGCGTGTACACAGTGCTTCACATCCAAAGCAGTGGCATGCTGTCAGAATGGTTTAGAAGACAGGCAGCATTATTCAGAGCATGAAATTATGTCATTTGCCGAGACTGCCACAGTTGCTACGTGTCCTTTTAGCTATTACCAATATGAGTGCTCATCACATAACTGATAATTGGAAAGTTTTGAATCAAAACACTGGCTAGCGGAATTTGTATCGTAAAGGTGGCAGCTCCTTCCATTACATGCAGCATTTCTCATCTGATGGCCAAAACACTCTGTATGGGACAAGACTAAGAAGTCTGCAAGCATGGATATAATAAGCAACAGAGTCACAGTTTTGTTTAGAACTAGCGCTGATAACTGTTTTTCAACACATTGTTTGGAACTCCAAATGCTGACTATTTCAAAAACTAACCCTATTGCCCTCAAAGCTCAAGAAAACATGAGTAGCCTGTCTTGACTACTGTAGTCGCTTAAGACACAGCCAGCAATAGTAAAATTAGAAATTAAGTGAACAAAAAAACAACCTCAGAAAAATGGATAACTGAAACTGACCTTCACGGACCTTCAAAGTTTCAAGTAGGCTCTCATTTCCACATCTGCCTTCCAATTAGCACTCTGCATACAGCAAACACATTACTTCCCCAAACACCCCCTTCCTTCCCTTTTGGAAAGCAAAGAGGAAAAGAAATCAGCTGACCTTCTGAACAGTAGTAGTGAGATCCAAGCAGAGCTGAATGATTCTGTTCTTCATTGATGAAAAGTCAGCAATACCTGTAAATGGGGTCCTGCAACAAGAGAAAATTCCCCTTAGACTGAAGGGACTGATCTTCTCCCATCCTACCTTATCAGCGAGGAACAGCATGTGAGGGCAAGAGCTGTAACTCTGACATCCACACACGTGTGAGGACACAGTTTTACAATATAAATATTCCTGGCTGCATAGTCCTGCTCTGTCCTTGCACTAAAATTAGTGAATGTCTAGCCCTGTGGTAAGCAAGTTTAGAGAGCAAAACCAGAAGAAACAGTCAATTTTCCAAACTACAGTTCTCTCAGCTGCACTGCTCGAGTCAGATCACACTGCCTCTGTTGTAAAAATCACACCCTTGGGTTTGCCAGTGAGTAGATTTCTAAGTTCCAAGTCTTTGATTACTAAACTCAGACTGGAGAGAAAAAAAAAATTGTCTAAAAGAAGAAAAATGGATTTTCACATTTTACACTCAGAGGTGCAGTGAGGCTCAATCTTAGAAAAGGATCATTATAGGTAGGGCAGCTTTAGAGCCTACAGAGTCTCACCTCAGATCCTCTAGACAGCTGAAGGGGCTAGAAGGGGAGTTCAGAAGCAACCCCAGCAGGTTTGGAAACAGACAGGCCAGCCATCTTGCTGACGGTGAGCTGTGGAAGAAATCTAGGGCGAGTTGCCAGCAACAGGGTGAGAGGAGAGGACCAGGTGAGAGGCACAAGCTGTTAACATCACTGCCCATCGGACACAGAACCGACTCCTTGCTGGAGAGTGGTGATATTGAAGGATGAAAGCTCTCCTTGCTGCCGGTCCCCGTGCAGCTCTGCTCCTAACCTTCCTTCTCAGGAAAGCTGGCAAGGGGCTTGAGAATTTACGTTCATCTGTTATCACGGACAGCATCCCTGCCAGCATCCGACCGGCTCTGTTGCCTGTTTGCTTCCGCTGCAGCTGTCACAAAACAACTCTGGCTCTTGCCAGGAAAAAAAGAATTAAACTAAAAAAAACCAAAAACAAACAGGCAAAGGGAGAGTCTCTCCCACTGCTCAGTTTTCAAATCGCAGAGCTAAGGCCACGATTTCAGCAGAACATTAAAAATTCTTTTAGAAAGGGAGCTGCCAATGACAAGTAATTTTGAAGGTGGGAAGGGGAGAGGAGGAAGTCACACGTATGAGAAACTGACCTGAATGGGAAGACTCCTACTTTTATAAATACCAGTTTGGATGCAATGTTAACAGTTTCACTGGTTTTTAGCACGAGTGGAAGCACAAAAATAGATACCCTAGATTAAATTTGTCCACTAGAGGCCTTCTGGCAACACCAAAAAAAGGGGTGAGTGAGATCAAGATCTTTACACCCAAGCATCTAGAAATTGCCCTACAAGGAGAAGCAGTTCATTATAGCAGCAATAAAAATTTTATTCTTACCTGTCCAACCATGCAAGCAAGGCTTTAGCAGCACCAATAAGCTCTACCACAGAAGTAAGGAATTCATTGGGGGGCTTGCGAGAGGTATTTCCATCATAATTTGAACTTTTCCTACGGCTGCTGATGTAATTTTGCAGATTGTTGGATGATGCTCGCAGCTTGAGAACCAGGTTCTTCATATTGTCTGTTTCAAGGCCATAGTTCTGCAAGGAATATTATTAAGCTTGATAAATCTCCCTATTGAGTCCTTATTTATTATACCACAAGTTACAAGCTCATATGGGATGAAAGGTCTAAGGATTTGCCCAATTTTTTTTCTGTTTTTTTGGCAAAAGTGCCTTCTAAGATTTGTTCTACACTCCAGCCACTTAAGAATACTTCTGTGGGTGCCAAACCCCCTCAGTTAATGAGACTTGAGGACACTTTTAAATCAGAATGGAGTCCCAGTGTCACATCAGATGTCATTTACCTCTAAAACGTAGTTGGAGTAACAGGATTGTGTTGTTTTTCTTTTTGTTAAAGGAAAGCAAATGCTGTTTTTTCTTAAAATGTTTTCTATACTGTGGTACATAAATACTGAAGTAACATTTCATTCACAATTAAAGATAAGTTTAATCTGGCAAGAGGTAAAAACATCAACAGGAAGCAAATGTAATTTCACAGTCAAAAGCTGGAATAAATATTTGGATCACAAGTTTTCAGTAACTGCGCTCCTTGATTACAGCAGTGCAATTTTTTGCAAGTTTGAGGACTGCATTAATGCTATACATAGTAATTAAAACCATTCTTAGACATCTTATTTTTCATTCAACAGCATCTGTATAAAAAAATTTTGAAATTTAAAAAAATAAATCTGTAAGTCCTGCCTGTAACTTCAACTTTATAAATTCAAATACAACGAAACCACGCTCTGTAAGATTAAAACCTAATTATTTTAAGCAACACATTGATCATCTTATTCCAAACATGTCAGAAATGCTATACTATATCTGTTCTGAAGGCAACTCAATTCTGTAATCAAGATTGTCGTCTTTTTGCTGTCAGCATGCAAACGCGTGAATTATGTAGCAACATGTTGCTGAGTATCTTTGCTTTTGAGTTATCCTGCTTTGCAAAACCTCGGTGGGCATCTTCTGAAAGTTAAGTCCCAGGCAATGCTTAGCTCTTTTAGAGTGAAAATTCCTATTTTTCTTAAAAAAAAAAAACAAACAAACAAAAAAAAAAACCACCAAGCAAACATCAAAACAAAAACAAAGCAAAAAAACCCCACCCAAAAATACAAAAAACCCCTGCCTTTCTCTATTCTTTTGCTGCTGCAGATTCTTGCTACCGACCTCCAAGTTCCATAGTTTAGTCAGCTATACTATCCACTCTGTCTCCTTTCCCCCTCAAAAAACTAAAGCAAATCTTAATTCCATTCAATTCCAAGTTTCCAGGGGTTTCCCAATGCCTCCATTCAGGACCACGGCACTACCCAGGCTGGAGGGGAGCTCAGGAGCTCTCAGTCCAGCCTCCTGCTCATGGCAGGCTCAGCTGTGAGCTCAGACCAGCTCCTTCAGGGCTTTATCCAGGCAGGTCTTGAACACCTCCAAGGACAGGGACCGCACAACCTTTCTGGGCACTGTCTGACTGTCCTCAGAGTGAGAAAGTGTTTCCTTAAACCCAGCCTGAACCTCTCGTTTCAACTTCTGCCCAGAGCCCCTCATCCTCCCGCCACGCACTACCATGAACAGCCCAGCTCTGCCATGCTGCCAGCCGTGTTCCCCCCCATGGTAGGTGCTGGGGATCTGCTGTTAGGCCTCCCTGAAGCCACCTCTTCCCCAGGCTGAAGAAGTCCCAGTCCCTCAGCCTCTCCTCACGGGTAAGTACTCCAGCCTTGACCAACCTCATAGCCCTCCACTGAGCTTGCTCTAGTTTGTCCACATCTTTCCTGTACTGGGGGCAGGGGGCACATGCAGACTAATGAGTGCTGAGTAAAGGGCAATAATCACTTCCCTCCCTCTCCTGGCCATGCTCCCATTAATGCAGCCCAGGATGCTGCTGACTTCTTTGCTGCCAGGGCACACTGCTGGCTTGTGGCTCCATTCCCTCCACAGTCAAGCATCCATAAAACAGGCTGGAATATCTGAGATTAAGTCATTTACAAAAGATGAAACAGAACCTTTGCCCCAGAGAAACCCACCAGTGTAAGCAGAGGTTTCAGCTACTCAGCTACCTTTAAAATACCTACCACCTCAAGATCCCAGTGGGTGTAAGTTACACAAGGGCCTTCCTCCTCCCCCTGAGGGCTCTTGGCAAGGAAATAACCTTAGAATGCAGCCAGGAGTAGGGGTTGAGAGGATATATCCAATTAAAAAAATGCCACTGTTGCAACAGCAAAGGATATCCTTAAATTTTCCAAGATCACAGAAAGGGAAAGATTTGGATTACTAAACAATGTTAAAGTACTTGCACACCGTCATGTGTGAGCTTACCACCTTTTAATTTTAACAAAAGAAAACACCAAGAGCATCATTCAGATGTATTTCTTGCAGTTAGTTTTCTCCTTCTCACATGACATTGCATATTAGTCTATTTTTGGAGGACTACATTCTCACCAACAGGTCTGGATGTGGGGTAAGTTCCTGTGACCACAAGAATTTGAAAGTAGCCATGTGCCAGGAATCTCCCCCCTCCTTTAACAGGGGAATTACAGGACACTGACTTCCCTCCTTCCATAAAGGGACAGAAAATACAAAAGAATTTTTCTGTACAGTGGTATAACCACCTAATCACTCCAGTCAGAACTTGAGAGAGTTTTCATATATTTAAGTATCTCCAGGTCTGTCTTTCTGTCATTCAAGTGCAGAAATTGTGACCATCACCTGTGGGTGTCTGCAATTAGAGATGGCCCCAGCATTTAAGAGGACACATGTTGATATACCAGGTCAGATTTTGACTTTGGCCCCAAAACATTCACATACTCCTTATCACACGTCTTTCACCTTATTTATACTGCGGGTCAATCCAGTGTCACTTTTCCAGTTCATCTA
Organism: Fulmarus glacialis; assembly: GCF_000690835.1. Classification (NCBI taxonomy): domain Eukaryota; kingdom Metazoa; phylum Chordata; class Aves; order Procellariiformes; family Procellariidae; genus Fulmarus; species Fulmarus glacialis. Next base: position 20,072 of record NW_009218622.1, read on the forward strand.
GGTTTTAAATAATTCTCTCAAGTAGTTCTCAGTTTTGAGGTGGACTTCAGCAACACAGGTGTTACCTCTGGAGATACAGGAGCTCCAGCTTATGACTGCAACTGCTCTCCCCAACAGCCTATCAAGAGCACATCACAGCCAAGCTCTCCAGTCACTGCACAAAGCTTTCCTATAACTTCCCCCAGAGACTCTATGGAGTGCACCTCAGGTATCTAAACCAGCAGTTTGTGTTCTAGGAAAAGTCCTGGCTAAGCACTATGCCTATCCAGCACAACAGAGAGCACGCAGCTCTTCAGTACAAGCCGCCTAATTCTCCAGCTACGGATCAGCCCTCAGGGATGAACTTCCCCAGAACAAAGGGTCATCACAACCCAAACCACCTCTGCTCCAGGGGCAAGCCAGTCTCCTCACCTGTTTGCTCTAATTCACTGAAAACACTATGCCCCTTCACCAGATATAGCAATGTTTCTATCCAAGCTGACGCTATCTTGACCACCTCACACATAACCACCTATTTCTGCTATTTTTCTGCTCCTTCACTTGCAGTGTCCAGTCTGTTGGGAGGGCTGGTTTGGGGAACTAAACCATTCAAAAAAAATCAATTCCCTTTCTTGCTGTAGTGTGCTCTCAGCTGGTTTAAGCTCCCTGAGGTAGCTCACCCCAGGGTCAGGTGAGTGCAAGCACAAAAGATCACTAATCAGGGGACAGTCGGGGGTGGAGGCAGCAGCTGACTTGGATTAATTTAACTTGTCATGGAACTGTAGCCCCAATTCAGGACAGATAGGAATGTTGATAGCATGGCAGCACACCAAACAGCCTTCACAGTGACACACAGTTGAAGTGCAAAGCTTAGCGGGTTTTTTTGGAATATTTCTACAGGGCTGAGGCTACAATATTTAACAGATTATTATTTAAGCAACCAAAAGGTTTTAGATGCTGCTCATGAACCTAAGAACACGTTACATTTTCCTATCACTCCCGATTTAAAACATCAAAGTTGCTTTCATCAAAACAGAGGCTAAAGCCAGCGGTCAAGAGCACCCTATGTCAAACATTCACAGGTTGTTACTCATTAATCTGGAGAGCCACACACAGGGCTGGAGCGAGAGACAGCACGTGCACGAGACAGCACATGCGCATAAGAGCACGCTCTTTCCAAACTCCATTACATTTAATGAGAAAAAGTACACTGACCAAATAATTGCTCAAGGTCAGGCAGCTAACATAAAATAAAAAAAAAAAGTGTGGCTAACTGAAGCCAAAAGAGCACAGCAGTTGTGTCAGAGCTGACTTGGGCTGATCCAGAGCTCTGCTACTGCCCAGGGGCAGCATCGCCTTCCCCTTCACATCCATGTTCACGTGCCGCAGTGCAATGAGCTGGATCTGCTGGCTGATCCAACTGAAAACCAGCTCTAGGAAAAGAAATGAATAAAAACAACCTGAATGCCTGCTCAAAAGCTGATCCAATCCACTGCACGCCTATATAAATGCTAGAGTTAACACAAGGTACTGTCACAGTCACCCATTCTTGCTCTCTCCCTTTTAACAAAAATGCATCCTAAAAAAATCCTTTGGCATCCCAAATTTCCTAATAAACAGCACTAAATTTGAGACCTCTAGAAAATTGAAATCTTATGAGGTGGTGCATAGATGTGGTGCTTTTGACAAGGATTAGCCACAAAGGGTAAGTCTCTATGTATGCATGTTCTATTTTATATTACGATGTTATATTTTGTTGCACTGCAAATATGCTGGCAGAACATCACTACCAGTGAAATTATCAAAGGCACAATGCTAAAAACTATGTTCTTTTTGGTTTGTGGGTTTGTTTTGAGTTTTTTTTGTTTGGTTCATTGGGCAGTTTTTTTGTTTGTTTGTTTTTTTAGATTGCTTAAAACTAGCATCTCTTCATTCTAACCTCAAGAAAAATCAGCTGCTTTTTTGCTTCCAAACTCTCTCATCACACAGTGTAGGTAAAGATTCAGAAATCTAACCCAAAGAACACATTAGAAGTGAAAATATTTGCATACAGTTTCCTGTTAATGCTTGCATTGTTTTATATTTATTAAGCATAAACAGGCAAATCTACTCATCAGGGAATGATGAGTAAGTATTCAGTTTTCACCACCACTCTAGATGCTTTTTGGCCCAATTATTTGGCTGAGAAAGCTTATTTTCTGGATCCCTGCACCTGCTTTTGTGGTTTTGCATGAGTTTTAAAAGCATATTTATGTATGTTTGTTCCCCCCTCCCCCAAACAGTCAACTAAGAAAGTCTTCCTCCCATCCCTTTGCTCTGCCAAGCAAATATTGTCATCGACAAAAAGATGGAAGCACTCAAGTTGATGTTTTTTTCCCCTCTGGGGAATTCAGTTTCTTTGATATGTCCTCTAAATTCTGTAAGTCAGTCTTCAACACCTGTTCAGAAAAGTCTATTAGACCAGCTCAAGAGCAACAGAAACATGTGCTCACAGGAAACCTTCACTTTTTATCCCTGTCCATACTCTCTCCTGCTACCTCTTCAGCTGCAGCTTTGTCACACATGCAGCCACTGCTATGAGGAGATGAGGGAACACTGCTTCATCACCAAAGCAGCAGAGAAAGATGCATTCATTTCTCTTTCAGCTATACTGGTTCCAGAGTTCATTTATTGCAGCAGCAAATACCATAACTTGCAGACATATTTTCACCTTGGCAGCATAGCTGCCAAAGAGGGCTCTAGCCCTATAAAACCTTTTTTCTTTCTTTACCCAAAAAAAAAAAAAAAAAAAAAAAAAAAAAAAGGTATATTCGGTGTCCCTTCTCAAGCAAAGGACTACCTTCACACTGTATTTTTATGACTGGTCTACTGAGGCTGGAAAAAAGGTCTGTATGGTCAATGCTTGAAAAGAGTTACTGCAGGAGAAAGACGTTCCAAAGACAGCTGCTTCACTGCCTTTAGAGCCGCAAGTGTTCTTGCGGTGTGAGGGAACCAAAGCACCTATCTGAAGGAAGCTCAGCTGGAAAACTGCCAAGGCAAAACTAGATAAAAAGGGAAATTCTCCTTGAGAACTCCAGGACTGGGGAACTATCAAAACCCTCTCTCAGCCCCCACCTCCCCCCCAGCAAGAATGACACTTTCAAAGCCTGATCCCAGGCTCGCCCAGCCAATGCCACATTTCCACAGTGTGAGCTAAAAGCATGGGGGGGGAGGAGGTGTAAGAGAGCGAAAAAAATCCCCAAAATAGTTCCTTTGCTTTTTAATTCAAGGCCCCAAAAGTTAGGGAAATGTCACATATACACACACACACAAAGAAAAACATCCATTAAAGTATATAAATACACAGACCCACTTTCAAAGAACTAATACAGGTGGAACAGGGAAACCTTTATTCTCTCACACAAAAAGAAGAGACAGCAAAATAAAAAAATTGGCTATCACTAGAACTTAAAACACACCATCCCCTCAGGAACAAAATCAACGGTGATTTTATACAACAATCCCAAAAACTCAAGGGAAGGGGCATCAAGAAGGTGACAAAGGGCATACCTAAAACACAGGAATTCTTCCTCCACCTCTTAAAAAGGAATAAGGACATTTCAGCTGCAATATGTGAATTCTGTCTAATGCATTAGCTTGAGCTGCATTTCACAAAGGATTTCCAGAAACAAGTCTGAGGTCAAAAATTTTGTCTACAAAGGAAATTAGAAGGAAATTGTAGGAGATAAAACACAGCTTTAGGTTCTGGCAGTCATCCAGCTTTGTTCATTTTATTCTAATATTTTAAAATAAGTAAGAAGAAAGAAGTGCCTTTGGGGGCTGCCACATCCATTACTTCAGTCAGGACTGTATACAGCACACAGTACATTTACTAACTCGCCAGACCCCTTCACTTGCCCAACAGATTATCCCTTCCCACAACATGAACTGCATTTCAGGCTAATTACGTTCTTCTATTAGATTTTCATGTTAAAAATTTTTGATAGATCAAATACTGAAGAGGAAATAAAACGTTTTTCAAATACAAGAGCAACTCTGGGAAACATTTCAGACTGTATGAAGTGATTTCATTAAAGACACTTCTTTCAGTACAGGCTATCCAATTCGTTCCTGGTTATGGAGTACGAATGATCCCCGTAGCACCTCTCTGCAGCAAATAAAGCACGTATCACACAGGCAATAAAGACTCTCCATTTTAAGAAGAGTATGCTCAGTGCTGCAAGTCTTGCCTAATGAAGGGAAGGCAGGCCAGTGCTGGCCAAAGAATCATCAGGCAGCCTTTCCCACCCTTCTCCCTCATGTAATCATATATACCTCTGGCACTCATTCGCTGCATTACATCAAACACGTCTTCAAGACTGTGTCCAAACTACAGCTTTTAAGCAAAGCCTGCACTAGCAAAACAATCCGAAATATAGTTATTCTTTTCAGAGTGTGTTTGTTTTAAAAGTATTTGCACAGTTATATATCAGGAGTAAGACAGAGGAACAGCTTAAGTTCTGAATCCAATGAGAGTTGAACTCGACTGTAACTGAGTTAGCAAAACATCCCTCATTTCAAGAACATTTTCTTCACTTGGTATGTAGACTACAGAATTTCCCTAAACCCATGTCAACTGATGTGAGGAACAATTAGCAGCTGTCTTTCAATAGTATGTTTTCTATCTTCTATGAGAAATTCACTCTACTCAATAGCAGTTTTAATCACTCTGTTCACTAACAGGAGCCACAAAGTCTAACAATGCTACTCAGACAACTTCTTTCTTTAAAAGTGCAACCAAATGAATTAGCATTGCCTCTTATCAGGAAGAAGTTAGAGAGCTATTAACACAAAGCTTGTGAGGATTAAACAAATGCTTACTGTTTTCTTTTACCGTCATATGTAACGGAAAGCAAGAGATACAGGTATTCTGGTTTTATCAGACTCGCCTTAGTTATTCACCCAAAAGAGCACTTCAAGAAATTCTTTGCGTGTCTGTTCACCACTTAACTAACCAGTGCACACAGGAGATCCACAGCCTCTAGAACCAGTTCCTGGTGTCCAATCCGTGAGATACCCAAGTCTTCAAGGTCCTGGTGAGAAATCTGTAACAGCTGTTCACCATTTATCTTCTCCCGTTCAAATTTATGGACATACTGCTGCAGGCAATCATCCAGGCCTACCAAAACACAAAAAAGAGAGAAGGGGATGTGATTACAGATTTCAGTCTTTTCTTCCCCTTCCCGCCAATTTGAAAAAAAAAAAAAAAAAAAAAAAAAAAAAACACAAAACACCACCACCACCACACAACAAAAACAAACCCTGCAAAAGCAAAAGGCACAATTTGCAAGTTCATACAATATGCAATGCCAAATTATGAAAGAAATTTGCAGAGCAACTGAAGTTGTGCCACAGGGGCATAGCAACAGAGCACATAGGTTATATGGATCCTTGGGTCACCTAAGTCAATGCATGACCCACCTGCTTCTTGTGGATCAAGCTCAGCAGGTAAGAATGTCCCTTTGGTGTCTGCATAGGCAAAGGTATTAGGGGGCATGCATACACTAAGCTATCAGGGTAACCCAAAACGCTGAGGGGCAACCAAAGCAACAACAACAAAAAATAATAACTGACCAAAACAAAGATAAATACAACAAGGCAAGGCAAGAACAAAGATCTTTCCCAAAACCTAGTTAAACAAGCAAACAAACAACAGCACAAAAACCCACAGTTTCCCATCCACTTATATATAAAAGCCCTGAATGAATGATGAGAGGAAAATGGAACAATCAAAGGCAAAGCAATCAAAATGATGTTTGGCTCAAGCCTCATTATTCCCTTGATTTATGAGACCCTGCAGCTTCCTGAATCAGCCATTCCTTCCCCTTGCTAAGGATTAATGACACACACCAGTAAGAAATCTAATTCACTTTTGTATCTATGAAGTATTTTTAAAACAGTTTAGAATATTTTGTCCCAGCAATATCCCCAAAATCCTCACTTTAATTTGTGATTCTGTGATCCTGTTCTCTACAGTATCTTTTCACCAGTGATTACAGAAAGGATTTCTGGTTTTCATTTTGTTTTATTTAACTAAATTTCATGTATTAATCCTGTTTTCTTGTGTATTCTGCTCAATTCCTCTGTTCTTAAAAATCCTGTGAGCAGCAACAATCTGGGGAAAAAATGTGGATGGATGTGTTATTTTAAAAGGTGATGCAGTGCTCTTGATGCCCTGTGCCACTTCAACATATTAGCTAGAGCAAAAGGAACATATCCAATTAGATCTGTTTTGTAGAAATACACCATGTTCACTGAAAATAGTTGACACAAGCAAAAATTCAGATTACACATTAGACATCTCCTTTGTAGCATCCACAATAGCTACATTGTTCGACCATTCAGTTTTTTAAAAAAATTGAACCTTTAACTGTATAAAGGATGTTTATCCACTACGCTGGCTCAAAAGGAAGCCATTGCGATGGACAGGATGTCGAATCCTGGAGATGAGAAACACGAACAGCATCCTGAACTACAAGGAAAGGAGAGCCAGAAGACCAGCACCCAGTTCCACTCATGGGGCCGCAGTAGCAGCCTGGAAAACAAGCACTCCCAGCACACTCTACTGCCAAGAAAACATTCGAGACAAATCGCAAGGGGGGTTCTAGGAGTCACATGAAACATACTCATGTCATAACAGCAGCACGAGCTGCCACTGCTGCTTTGCAGTGTCTGGTCACAGCAGATCTGTAGATTATGGACTCTCAAAGGCACAGGCTTACTTAACACATATCACTTGCCTTTATAATGCTCGCTCAGAAATTAGTAAGGACAGACACCCTAGCACTTAACAGTCACCCCTTTACATGACTCGGGCAAGCTTAATTACTGCAGTACATCAAAATCTGGCTGAACAAGCTTGACTCCTCCACGTGCAGAGCTACTAACATGCACAGCTTGATTTTTAAGCATAATTATGAATGGGAAAACCTGCATGCAAGATGAGCAGAGTCTCCCAGGGCTACAGTTGTTTGGGGTGCACTCTTGTTTCCTCCCATCTGTCTTGGCAAGGCCACATAAATTTTGAAAATCGAGCCCAGTGTTCTCCTTCCCACAGGCACCAAATTCTCCCTTAGGCTATACAAACTCTTTTCCCAGGAAAAATAATAAAAAGATCTGGCCTTCATTGTTTAACAATTTATTTTTTCAAAACAAATACTCAACCGAGGCTGACATACAGTGCACATATTTGGCATTCCCAATTTTTAATGCTGTCTTGCAGACCACTGTTTCCCATCATTTGCCGTTGTAAGCCCATAGTTTCCATTACAAATTACACAAACACCTAAAATAAAACACTTTATTCAGCATGCAACGAAGTTTTTATTTTTTAAGCTTTTTGGATGCAGTGTTGCTTTTGCATACCATCCTTTCTGTGTGTTGACTCAACTTTCTAGATCCTCATTGTATGCTAAAACATGAGCCTCACAAATGTATATATCCCCCCCAAGAAATACAACTATGGCTTTCAGCTTGCCTGTGCTTTTTTTTTTTTTTAATTCATGCTTGCCTCTTCTTAAGGTCTATTACAACTTGAACAGCTACCTTTAAAATATTTTTTTAATAAGAGTCCTTAAAACAAGACTTCTACAATCACACCGTAAGACTATATTTTATAAAATATTATAAAATCACACAAATGTTAATTCAAAACAGCCAACACAGAAGCACAGCCGCTCAGCTAGAAATCTATTTAAGATTAAGTGACCAAAACTATGCAAAGCAGGAAGTGAAGACAGACCCACACACTCATGGCAAGCATTCACTAATGGTTTAAGATAAGCTTACTAACATTAGTGTTGTTATTATTTTTACCAAGAAACATATGGAAAAATCTTAAAACATTTTAATTGAGATTGCAACCACATTTACAGCCTGTTGTTTAATTTTCCATTGTATGAATGAAATGTTTAAACATCGTATGCAAACCAAAAAATTCCTATTTCTCCAAGAGGGAAAGGAGAAGGGAGGAAAAAAGGACTCATAAATCAGTTCAATAAAATAAACTAAATAATATTTAAGTGAAGTTTAAAAAGTCAGCATTCAGAATATTTGTAATCTAGATGAACTGCTCTTTTTTTCCTTCTTCCAAACATCTCAGTTCTTTCCATGTATTTTCTCTGTGAACTTCAGAGCCTCACATAGACTTAGTATCGCCCATTGGCAAAGTCTGGATATTTTTGAGAAACTTAGATGAATTCAAAACTATAAAAAGCAGTCTGCATTACTCAGAAAGACACTTTCTTACATGCTAGGTCATTTTAAACAGTGCAATATTAGCAGGTTCAAGCAAGAAAATAGTTTTCTTTATTTCCAAAAAAAATACAATTAAGACTCTGACATTGGAAAAGATACCTGTATTTATCTCCTTTACCCACTGAAGAGCCCTTCTGAAGTCTACTCTATTTATTTTATGCTCAAAGTGTGTTTAAAAAGCATTTGTCTCAATTGCATGTGAGAAATCTTTGTATTACTCCTTGCACATACATCAAAACCATGCACAAAAGATAACATCCTTCCTACTTACATAATTGTTAGAGAATTAAGGAAGATAGAAATAGCAATTGCAGAATGTCACCCAAGTTTTACAACAACAGTAGCAGTGATTTTTTGGGGGAGGGAGGAAGGGGGAGAGAGAGGAGAAACTAGCCTAGTTAGTGTTATTCGTATTGTGAAAACTCTTCTGACGAAGTGCAGTGTAACTTGAACAAAACTCCCTCCCAAATTTTGGCAGGTGTAGAGATGTGCAATAGATCCTAAGAACTGTCTAGACTTTTCTGTCTAAAATAACCTTCCACCACCATGCAAAGCACCCCAGAAGACATTCAATACCTTGCATTCATGCAAAAACATTAGGACAGGGCTTACACTTACAAATTTGTACTGATACCAATCTCAGTCTGTTACCAAGATTAAGAAAGTTATTTTGAATAAGAATTCAGGGGGAAAAAAAAAACCTTTGAGGGGATTAAGGGGGAGGCTTGGGTCTAAGCCAAAACTATCAGTTTACTATTCAGAGAGAATTAACATTTCTACTGTTGATAGATGTCAGCCATTCAGCAATGACATATCTGACTCCTAAAGTACTGGAGAAGTGTGTTTTGTAAGTAGAGTCATTAAGTAGTTTCATGCTTTTTGCTCAACTTCTGTGCTGGACATTACCAAATAATTTACCTACCATAAAGCAATAAAAACAGTTAGCTAATGTATTACGGCCACGGGTCCAAAACCAGATGACATACCACCTCTTCTTTCCTCCCACCATCCCACTCTTCCTCATTCTCTTCTCTTGTGAGACCACAGAGTCTATATCCTCCAACATGGGGGAATGGGGGGGAGCAAGGAAGGAGAAGGGGAGATAGAGAGGGCAAGGAACTGAGGAAGAAACGGGGAGGGGGAAATGGAAGGTGACCGGGATCATTTTCCATTAGTTCAGGAACTTGAAGAGATTCTGAGGATAGCTCATAAAATGCCAAAGCTGACAGGAGGAAGCGGGAGGAGCACAAGCCACTTGAACAGAGGAAGAACTCGTCAGTACAAGACCTTCTTCTTCACATAGCACCACCATGGTGATCATTGCTCACTGTCTCAAGGAAATACAACCTTTATTATTACGAAGATGTGCTCATCTCTTCTCTTTTGGGTGACTCTAACAAACTGTGTCAGTGTCACTACCTGGTGTTTCAGGGTAGCACCAAGGTTCAACTACAATCCTCAGCCCATCAAGGGGCTCCCTTGGACAGCTGGCTAGGTGGGTGTCGTGGTTTAACCCCACGCAGCCGCTCGCTCACCCCCCCCCCCCCTCCGGTGGGATGGGGGAGAGAATCGGGAGGGCACAAGTAGGAAAACCCCCGGGTTGAGATAAAACAGTTTAATAATTGAAATAAAACAAAATAGAACAGTAATAGTAACAGTGAGGACAACAACAACAACAAAATATACAAAGCAGGCGACACACAACGCAACTGCTCACCGACCACCGACCGCGTGTCACGAACCGGGGGGCGAGCCCCCCCACACACCCGGTTTTTATCCTGAGCATGATGTCACATGGTATAGAATACCCCATTGGCCAGCTGGGTCCCCCACCCCGGCTGTGCTCCCCCCGCCCCGTGCGACCATCACCCAGCAACAGCCAAAGCATCAATGGGCCATCAACGCTCCTTTCATACCAAACCCAAAACACAGCACACCCCCCAGGCTACTGGGGAGAAAGTTAACTCTGTCCCAGCCGGAACCAGGACAGTGGGACTGCCGAAGTCTTTTTTGCCTCATCACTGTAAGAAACATTCAAATGTTATAAGAATCTGATTTTCCCACCTTATTCTGGTCTCCCCTTCAGGGTCTATTCAGTTGTCACTTTTAGTCTCCAAAGACTCCCTGCACACACCAACTTCACTCCATCCTCCCAAGCTTTGAAAGATCATCAATTCTAGGAGAATCTTTGACATAATCCATGGTACATGCCATTATACTGTAATTTATATTCCACATCATTTTATAACTGCTATTGTGATAGCTTCCTCCCTTCATTTCCTCTATCTATTTCCAGGACTGGAAGAAATTAATAAAAGAAAAAGCAAGAGGGAATCAAGGCAGCAAATGAACACTACTTTATAAGTGGGTGAACCAGCACCTGAGAAAGCAAATGAAAGTAAGGAAAAAGGGTCTGCAAGACAGCTGTGAAAAGCTGAAGCAGCTCAGTAGGACAGGTACAGGGTGAAAAGGAACAAATTGAACAGTTCAAGGAGAAAGAAAACAAACACAGTTTTCTTTAATATAGAACGCAGTGGGAAGGTTGTTCCACTGTAACACCATGGATGCCATTCTCCTCCTACAGTATTACAGACAGAGCCAGGGATAACTCTAACAAAGGAATTCAAGATGCTTTAAAAGGATGATAAAAAATAAATCTAGAGCAGTCAGTGGAAACTTAATTCAGTAATAATTTGAGCCTAGGTAAGAACCAACTTTCTAGGACCCACACGCCTGATTGTTTCTTAGCTATCATGATTGGTTTAGCATTTATCTTTCCATAAGTTTTCAAAACAAAAGTTTAGTTATCAGTTGGTGTGAGCCACTTACTGGGGCCAGAAAAGAGCTCAAAGGCCTTAATTTGCCAAGAAAAAATAAAAGCCTTCAAGAGATCTTTGAATTACTGTCTACTGTACAAAGGTAAAAAACTTCCTCATTCAATTTTTTAATCCAAGTAGTTTCACAATCACTCATAACACTGCCACCATCTGAAGTATCAATCACTTTTAAAAAAAAAGAATTGAAGAGCAAGAGCTGCTTAATATCAGTAAGTATCACAAAATGTCTCCTGCATAAGCCAGCTTGTTTATAAAATAAGTTCTCCTCATGCAGTCAATTGTAAGCAACTCTTCCACATTTCTGTTTAATCATCTGCATCCTAACCAAGCAGGCATGGTCTGTTGCCTCACCAGGCATTAGGTCTAGCTTTGCTGAGGACAGGCATTGCCTAGAACAGCCAAAATGGTACAGAAGTTTCTTGTCTGTCCCCCCCTTCATACAGGGATGGAACCAGACAAATTGCCTGGCCGCTCCCTGCCAGCAGAGATGCAGAGGGCAGCTCTCTCATGAAGGTCACAGCAGGACAGAGGGAAAGGGCGAAGCCTTCAACTTTGATAATGAGTGCTTTCCTGTTCCCTCTGTAATCCTCTCTGACTGACAGTTGCGCAGAAAGCCTTTTGCAACATGTTCCTATTTTCAGTATTTCCAACTAACATATTTAGCCTGGAAAAACAGACTACATACCCATGCGTTCACACTACCTCAAAATAAATCCATTAATTCCATTCAAATCCATCCATAAATCCCTCAGCTTCTTTTGAATGCAAAACTGAAAGCTTTGCCTTGTAATAAAAGAACTGGGGGGTAAATTTGGGTTGTAAACCATCCTGACCAGAAGGGCTATGGAGACTGTGTTTAACCTTTAGTTGCTCCATATAGATGCCACCTCAGATTGACAGGACTTCGCTGTGCTGTACTTTTTACCAGTCCTCCCTACAAAGCCGTTGATTGAGACCATTCCAGCAGTACCCATTATCATGCTCGATACTGTGAATTTGAGGACAACTATAAGCCTCAACACTTCACAGGGTAAATCATGAAGTATATTAAGGAAGAGTCAAAATAGCTTTTGTCCACACGCTTGCTGAACCCTTCCAAGAACTCGAGCAGGTTTGCCAAGCAAGACCTCTCTCTACGAAAGCCAGAAAAACCCGCTCAGATTTCCCTCACAAAATATTTTCAGGAAACTATGCAGACATGGAGTAAGTAAGAGTGGAGTCTTTACAGAAGAAAAGATGGTAGGGAGGAGAAGGACATGATAAATGCCTATAATGCCATAAGTGGCACAGAAAAACAGAAAGAACACTGATTATACATCGTCTCTTCCAACACAGGAATTAGGGAGAGCCAGTGAAGCTAGCATGTAACAGGTCCAAACAAGCAATAAAAGAGTGATTCTTCACACAGCAGTATGCAATGCATGTTCAACATCCATACGGGTTCAGGAAAAGGTGAACAGGTTCATGAAAGAAAATGCCACAGAAGTTATGTCTGACACTGAAAGACTCAAACAGAAATGGCTGAAGGCTTGGAGAAGCCTACAGAAGGAAACGCACAATATGTCATTCTTCCTACAATCCTCCTTAACGTATCCCTTTTTGGCAAACATTCAGGGTGGGACACTGAGCTAGACGGCACAGGACACAAAACTTCCACAGTTATGCCATACACAGCACCAAAACGTAGATGGCAGCTTCCTTCTAATTAGTTTTATCCTAAGGCTTAAGAAAATTGTTCTCTCTTCGCTAGTGAAAGCTACTATTGGCGTTAGTATTTACTGTAACAGTGAGACAAGATTTTTCCAAAAATGCAAAAACTCTATACAGAGAAATAGAAGGCGAGGGGGGGAATGGAGGAAAAGGCTAAACACTAATACTGAATTGTGATATCAATTTAAGCCAAAGACATAACCAAAGCTTTTACAGACTGGTAAAAAAGCCACTGCAAAAATAGACCTTAGTAATAGTAGGAAACAGATCACAGTGAATCACACAGCTGCTCTCGTGGGTTGTAATCCAGCTTGAGATATTAACAGCGAGTGGGAAATTGCTAGAATGAATTAATTTAGAAATTGTACCTTCAGCTGACAATGAGTGAACTTGCATCAGGACTGCAAAAATATATTTGACATGAGTGAATGGTAGCATACAATAAACTGAGATAAAACCAATTCTATAATAAGTGAAAAGTTTATGGTATTTAATTCCAGAAGCATTTCACCTAAAACTCAAAGTTGAGTTTTCTTTCTTCTTAACAGCTATTTTTCAGGGAACTCATGAAAAAATTGGGGTAGGGGAAGAGAAACCTATTTCTACTTTTTTCCATAGGGGGTTTCTAATTTGAAGCCTTAAAGCTATGTCATAATAAAAGGCAAAATTAAAATCTAATGCTATAGAAATTGAGAAGTGAATTGTGCTGGCATGCCACATTTCTAAAAAAAAGAAAAAAAAAAAAACCAGGACGCAGCATAATGACACACAGGTTTAACCAGAAAAATCTCTGGTTAGGCCAATCTTACTTTACTACACTGAAAAATAGATCACTATGCCACAATCACAGAGAGACAGAAATTAAAGCCTTTTTCAATTCGACAGGGCATTCCCTCTAGACATGAAAAAGTACAGTATACCAGGAAACAAGAAAAAAAGAAAAAAAAAATCTATTGTATTACATTCCCACCGATTTGAAGGCAGGTGGGTCAGAATACACATGCAGTCATGTTTTTCACCACCAGAGCTGGACTGGACATCTGCGCACAGCTGCGGGCCCCTGCTGCACATACCAGGCCATAACTCAGTAGGGCTTTGCTGCCATCACACTTGCTAATGTCACCACTTCCCTGAGAGAACGCGATTGACCCCACCTCTGAATATTAGGCCATTAAGTATCATTTGGCTTCTAGGGTTGAAATTTTGACTCACCTGGAAGGAAGAGGGAAGAGATGAGACACACACTTGTTCAGGACTTACCACTCAGCCCCGGGGCAGCCAGACTCCGCAGTGCCACCCCGAATACTCATCTTGGGAAAATGAGTTTCCAAGAAGGAAGAATAGGAACCACAAACAAGGGCTCATATTCAAGAACTCAAACACCTGGCAGCATGATATCTTGCTGGCAGCATTTCAGCTGCAACTCTGCTAATCCCAGCCGCCACCAGAACAGGACCAGAGAAAGATGAAGGATGAAAAAAAGAAGAAGAAAACTGATGCATATAATTTTTTCCTGGTGACTTTGGTGTACATTCTCTGTCTGCATCAAGGATTAAGTTCCACGTGATGAAGTAGCTTCACACAATACAACATTCATGCTTTGGTTTTCTCTTTTAAGAATCAACTACATCACTCACTGACCAGCTACACTTGGCAAAAGCAATCTTTCCGTGCTTTAACAGGTTTTGTTTGGCAAAGTAAATAAATGAGATGGAAGCAGAGCATATCCATATGTTCTCTGCAGATAGACCTGGCACTCTAAGTTTCAACAGAACATGCGATGAAAGCCAACATTCAGCAAATGCATGCAAAACACATTAAAATAGAGAACACACCTGCCCTGGGCAGACAAGCCCAAATAGCTTCCTAGCCAATACCACAAGATTTCTTCAGGGACACTACTAACAACATCCTGCCCGACTTCACAGTAAAAACGATATCCTACTTGTGGCAAGATGCGACTTGCATTCATCCCCTGGGTATACTGTAGCCTGAGCAAGGCAACAAGAACCAAATAAAATGGCATTATATTGTAGCTGTAATGAGGCACTTTTATTTAATCAACATTTATTGCTCAAGTAGCACCTAAGAGCTACTATAAACTCCAAACTGAAACAAGAAAACATCTCTTTGACCAATATACTAATACATGCAAAGGTGTGCCTATTTGTCTGTTGGTTACATTAAAAATAGCTGTAATTAAATGGGTTTAGAAAGGCTCTCCACTGACCCAAAAGCACTTCCCGCAAGAATGACCCAGATCTTGTCATTCTTTTTCACCCTAAGTTTTTACCATTATATCTAGCAATCAACTTATCCCCCCCCAGAAAAATTATTTTAAACCCACAGAGCTTGGCACTGCACACTGTAGTAGACTACTGCAATGGCAGAAAAATTCACATTTAATTGTTACTAAGAAAGATTGTTCTTGAACTAATTCATTCAAACTCTTTTGACAGCCATTGCATCCACTGAACATACCCTAGTGTTTGTCACAACCTAATAAAATCATTTTGCTGGTGAAGACATGACTGACAGTGTCAGCAAATACAGAGCTTTTAGCATGGTAGAAGAAAAAACACTCAATGTGACTTTAAAGTCACATGCATGCATTAGGGGAGGCAAGAAAGACAACTAAATGTCTGTGGTGAGAGATAGATGCAACAGGATTTAAAAGGTCTAAAAACACTGCCAGCTCCTTCCTACACCCTAGAAAATTCTCTTCTGTCTTTTTTGTTGCTTGTAACTGATGTCTGTGACTAATCAAAAGTATTGCTTAAACAGGGCATCAACAGAAGTTAGTTACTTTATTACACCAGCGTAGTGTGGCTTCATTAATTCCACTCAAACAACGAGTGTAGAACTATTCCACATACATCAGGATAAATTAATGTGTCCTACAGGCTATTAGTGACATAAAGCCTCGTCCTCACGTACTGTGTCAAAACTCTGACAATGAAACTTTCACCAAAGTTTAGATGTGGGGACTCTCTTCCACCCTGGGCTTGAAAAATCTCACTCCTCTTGAATGCTCAGAAGTTGCTTCCCAATGCACATGGGCTCAAGAAACCACTGCATCTTTCTCCAGCAAGAAACAAAAGCAAGTGGTAAAATCAAAAGTAAAAAGTGGAGAAAACCAGATGATTCCAGTATTCCTTTTCCTCACCCCACTAGGGCTTTCTCTTCATACTAAGTACACTTCAAGAGATGCTGGCCAATATGTTTTAAATTATACTCAAACAGGAATTTGCCACTTCTGTAGTCAAGGTAGGTCCATTTTTCTCTCTTACTGAAAACTTAATTGTTTGTTCCATTGATGCAAATAACAGCTTTGCCTCGGCACAGTAGGGTTTTGGCAGGAATGAAAGCAGAGTGGTATCTGGCCACTGAAAGCTGCAGTTGAGAAGAATCTACAGACAAAACCTTTGTCCTCTATCTATACAGTGCCAGGCTTTGTAGGAAATCAATCCACTCTACCACATGCCCTCTCCTGTACAGAGCATATGGGATGACTACCTCAGAAACGAACCACCCATGGGCATACCACAGCATTTGTCTCTTCTGCACCTAGGTGGTAACAAGAACAGAGGTAGGAGACCAACTGCCATTTCATCTTCAGGCTGGTCCAACACCCTCACTCACTCTCTCAGTAAGGAGGCCACACGCAGGAGGACATCACCTCAGAACATTCACTTCATTGGATCCCAGAAGGCACAAAGAGATGCATAGTTGGTTACTGCCAACTCACTTTTATCCAAAACTGAGGTAAAGCTGCCCCACACCACCAGAGATGGATTTGTCCCAGCCACGTAACATCACCATCTTGACAGGAGAAGGCAAGCTGCACAGATGCCTGTGCCTCAACCACTGCAATAGGACCTTTATAAGCTCAACATCAGCAGCAGCTTCAGCTGTAAATTGGGAAGAGATGTAGGAGAACACAACCTGGTCTACCATCTTTGTGGAATGCCTCTGCTGTGGAATTACTGCAGAGGACGAGGGCAGAAAGTTGCAGGGGGATGGGGATAAACAGCAGTAAGTGGCACAACTATGCCCAGCAGAGCTCATCTGTCAGAGACCTGACTCCTACCTCATGAGACCCCCCCACACTGCTCCTCACTGGACCGGCTGCGGACCCCATTTACAGAGAGGTGTATTTCCTCACACCCACTAACAGCTCCAAAGAGAAGCCCGAAAGAAATCTTATTTCTGCTACTAACAGATACAGATGTTTTCACTAAATCAATGCAACCACAGAGGAATACATTTCCCAGAATCTTCCAACTCACACAACCATGCTGAATTTGTTGGGTGGTTTCTTTTTTATACCACTGTTCTAACACACACTTTTTACAGGAGAACTTTTACTCAAAACAAGCCTTTAAAACACTTTACCATTTCGCTTACGGAAGTATAATAGCACTGAGCCTAAAATAGTCTCAATGCTAGCTGTGGAGTCATCCACAAGAATACAGGAACCAGTTTGGTTTTGTTTGTGTTTTTTTTTTTTTAATGGAAACAATTTAATTTCATTTTATTGTTCTAGTGAAATACATATTGTAGCTTAATCCATAGCAGGAATATGGAATCATTGAAGTTCCCAGAGGCAAAAATTCTGGAAGCTGTGGTAATTACGGAATTAGGACTTACAGTCTGTAAGTCATGTTGTATGGCTGAAGACCACCTCTCTAGTCTCATTCTTCCCATCGTCCATCCCACTCCTCTCTCCAACATCCCTGATCTCCTTCTTTCTCACCTGCACCATGCTACCACTGCCTTGCCAGGAAACCTTCCAGGTCCTATCCATAGCAAAAGTGGTGACAGAGGGCCAAACTAGAGGTGATGAGGGGCCCCATCAGGTGCTCTGGTTTTGTCTAAGCATCTTCTGGGAGGCATGCCAGTGCACCAGAGACATGCTGCAAATAGCACGCTGGACAAGTTCTGTGTTGTGGACCAACATACACCATCCCTGAGACACTAGTGCACAGCCTGGCAGCAAATGACACCACGCAAGGCACAGGTTTTGGGAAATATACTATGCAGGTGCTATATAGGAGGAACCAGAGAGATGTCGCAGGACTGTATTTGGCACCATGGACTTAATGAATGTAAGAAGGCACTTTCATGACTGATGGGATGTTGGACAAGAGGCAGTGAATGCCACAAAACAGAGGACAGTGAGAAATACGGTGCAGTGTGGGATGGAGGGTCGCACAGCTACCACATTAATACATGGTCCTACAAGGTATAGCTGAAATCCTATTTGCCCCTCCAAGTATTTGTGGGGAGGGGGGGGGGAAGGAGGGGAGAGAAGAAGATGGGCCATAGATGGAAAAGGTCTCTGCACTGCCAGTACTTGATATAACAACAATAAAACCCCTCCTGCATGACACTACTCTCGCCATATTCCCAGATACAAAATATTTACGACACACCAAGTGCATTTACTGCCTAAGTGTTCAAAACTAGCTATACTGTGTCACATCAGTGTCCTAGGTTGCTGGTCAGACTCGTCTTCTGGGACCCAAATGTTACTACCATCAGCCATTTTGTATGATACTGCTTAAAATGAAGCAACATTTCACCTCTTACCGAGGGGTATGTCCTTTGGCAGGTTTCACCCCACCCCTCACATCTCCTTGCTCCAGTTTTCCAAGAGGCAGACACGTGAAATTAAACTTACCAAGAGGCAGCTCCCTATCACGGTACTTTTCTAGCTCACCTAACGTCATTATTACTATACTTTAAAGTAATTCACAACTAAATTTAAAAACAATTTTCACAACAGGACCAGACATGGGAGCACTCCTGGACAATTTAATGAGCCATTCCCCTTATAAAGTCTTGTAATTTCAACTGTAATGTTAATGCATTCACAGTAACACGCAGTTTACATCAGCACCATCACAGGATGAAACTTCAAGGTGTGAAAAATTCAAAGCTGCCTGAATGAGGAAATGTTTCTGCTTCACAGAGAGTTAACCTCAGTAAAATACAGCCACCTGTATTTCCACCTATATTATCTTTTGCCCACTGACACTTCAAAGCAATGCTTCTTCAGTTCATTATTCTCAAGCATTTATTAATTCTCTCTGTCTACATGGCATCACTGATTTCTTATGTATAGTCAAATTTTCCTTATACTGAGTTTTTTCTATGCCGTTATCCATTCTTTTTTTTTTTTTAAAAAAAAGAACAATGTTTTAGCAAAACACATTTTTCTTTGTAAGTTAACTTTTATCATCAGGGTTCGCTTTCATACAAAACAAATGAATCAACTTAAAAAAAAAAAAAAAAAAAATCACCATTCCCATGCCAGTCTCAGTTAAGCACAAATTCAACAGCTGAAAGGACAGGAATTGGTAAGGAAAGGCAACCCTTACAAGAGGCAAAACCAGGTAGATACCTCTTAAAAACTGACAAGCCACCCATGGAGAAAACGTCTGTTAACCCAGTGGCTGATCCACCTTGTGAGGACCATATTTCTCCCTCATCCCCAACACTACTCCTCCCAATTTCAGTTATATCAAACTTCACATCAGCCACATCTACAGCTGTTCAGTAACCAAGGGGAAGGATTCTCTAAATTGGATTTTAAATAAGGCTAAATAGTTAACACTTGTGAAAGTGATAAACTAACCATTTAACAGCCCTACTTCTAAGAGAGTATTAGGTGGACAATCTCCCCTTAAGGCTTTGAGTTCTGTATTTGCAAAACAAATGCATGAAGGGATGAAAATCCCATAAATGGTTTGCATTCTTAATGTCTGACACAAGTTAGTCCTTGGGGAGCGCACTACGTGGGGG
>NW_009218622.1:39730-56796 GCF_000690835.1 Fulmarus glacialis
TGCGTGCAATCTTTTACAATGAGGCCCTGATCCTGAACCTGTAACATTACTTTAAGCACCAAAAATAAACTACAGTTCTGCTGCCATATTAAAAGCAGTCACCTATTAACTTTTGCATCACTGTGATAGGTTTGTGTTCCCGTTTCCCAGCAAATCCAGTCACTCTTCCTCACTCTTCTTGGTTGCTCTTTTTATAACTAAACAAACAAACAAACCCCACAGATACTTCCTATACACTTCTGTTGATGATTCAGAGCATATTGCAGTTTCCTGAATATAGACCCAAGTACATAATCACAAGGATATGGCTATTTAGTTGGACACTAACAACGGGAGATACCTGTTAACAGTAAAATTATACAGAACTCTTCAGTGTAATGTCCCTAGCCTGAGTTATGAAGACATGCAAGAGAAACTGCAAGAGCAGGGGAGGGATGACTGCACTTACTCTTAACACACTAGTTAATGACAAAGAATGAACGCGATCCAGAAGTCTATGAAACAGGTCAAAAACAGGCTAGAAACAAACAGATGCAAATACTGTCCTAAAAACAGTGGGTGAAATCATTTTTGCACCTGTTTATTAAATCCAATATGCTCCCTTCCCCAATTTCTATTTCTAGGGTCACCTAAACATTCATTTCTTTTTTTCTTCTACTTACTGCTCCTCTATTTACCTTTCAAATAGCATTAAGTTTTTAAAAAATCAAGCATCTGGTGCTCAGAGATTTTATGCTGTCCACTACCAGCTATTACAAACTTCAGTGGTTTTTTTGCTAATCAGTACAAAGAGTAGAAATAATGAGAAGTAGTAAATGCAAGGTTTCATGTGAAACCAAGTGCCTTATGTAGCTTTGTAACTAACATTATACTTGAAGAGAAGAATGGGGTAGAAAAAAGAAGTTATATTTCATGAGCACTGTAAAATTCTCAAAGCTTTGCTGGTCCTTGAAATACAGATTTGGAAGAAGCCTAGCCACTTTATTCTAACAAATACTTACTTTGTCTTCAACATAACTTTCCAGAGCAAAGCTGAAATATGACATGCGCTCCTCTTCTCCTGATCTTTCAAAGGAGTTATAACTACCTTAATCACAGAAGGGACTTATTAGAGCCATTAATTGAAAACATGTAAAAGGTTACAAAATTCCTTAAAAAAAAAAAACAAACACACAATTTTTCTTCTCTCCCCCCTTTCCGTTTCCCATCTTTAAAAGTTGCATCGTTTTTGTAAAAGCGCCATCTGATGGTGTCCTGGTTTCGGTTGGGATGGAGTTGATTTTCCGACAGATTTTACGACAGATGGGTATAAAGACTGTATGAAACTGAAAGGCATGGAAACTTAGAAGAAGCAGTTTGCCCACTAATAAAAAGATATTACATTTGATCCAGAAATATCATAAGCTTTATTCAAATACAGTTATTTGTTTGTTTTGACCAACTTAAAGCTGCCTGAGTAGCCTCTCTCCTGGATGCATACTTTATCTCAAGTATTACAGAGCCTTATTTCCAAGCTACCTAAAGAGATCAAATACCCTCTTCAAGCTAGAACTTATTTCCACCGCTTGGACTTCTGCAAGTTGATCTGCTGCATGGTCAGTACTGTGTAGCAATCTCTAGCTAGTGATCAAATTTTCAAACTTCCACATCATGAGAAATTGCTCACTACACCCAAGGATGTATTTGCAAATGTAAATTCAGAAGTCATACTTCGACATGCTACTTTGTAAGGGGGGAGAGAACACGCAACCAGGTTGATCCTCCTCAGCCCCTGAAAGTACTCCTATTTGTTAACTACCCAACGATGGACTTTTAAGACGGTGATTTATGGGAGCCTCTTTGATCACTGTTCATCTTTGTTCTTCACTTACAGGCACTGTAGCGACCTTATTTACACCCAAGTTAATCATTAGGTCTTACAGAGGGTGGGGAACAGTGAGGGAAGGTAAGGGGTGGGGAGAGGGAGGGAAAGGAGGGTTTCTTTTCTAAATTAAAGGCATTAGTGATTTTTTAGAAGTTATCGAAACGGCAGCAAAGAAACACTGTCTCACACAGATACTCTCTCTTTATGCAGACTTGGCTTCACATGCCCAAACCGAGACTGCTACTGAGAGGATGGCACCATCCCCATGTGGTCTCTACCAAAACTTCCAGAAAACCCACCAACTCCAGCAGTGCCCTCTGCACAAGTCATGGAGACCCATAAGCAGAAAGCTGTGAAGTACCAACATATTTCCAAACTGTCACTACAGAGGCTACGAGGCACTCCTGTCTTCTGCTTACCATTAGCTAGAAAAGAATGAAAAAAGGACAATGCAATTCATCAAAACATTTCCCGCTCTTTGCCTCTTGTATAAGCATCTTCTTTACTGAGGAAAAAAGTCCAAAATCCTCTGAAAACTGTTCTAAAACAGCCAGGAGACACTGAGGCTGCTCCTACCCAAGTAAGGCTGACATGACAAAATACCACCTGGGAAAGAAGATCATGTAACAGGAAAATACCGGGAATAAAGGGAAATACAGCCACAAGAGGAAAGATGAGGAAAAATTACTATTAAAAATTTCCATTTGAGAAATTCACCCAACAGAGTGAATTGGACAGGTCAGTCCATTTAACTGACCTTTAAACAGTCACACTGCTTCAACTACAGTAAGCACACAAATTTTTTGCATTATTTTCCTATCTTAGTGTTTATTTCAAATTGACAGAAGTAGCAGTATCTCAAAAGCAAGCAATCCACAGAAAAGCATTACGGGCGTATAATAAACAGGGTAACATAGAAGTCGTCTTATCCCCAAGTTACTCTCTCTAGACATCCCATCCCGCTCACGTGAAATAAGACAGACATTTCTTTTACCCCCAACATTTTCAATTTTAGTAGATATAAAACTGTCATCAACTTCTTGGTCTGCAAACCCTAAACTTCAACTACTGTTGCCCCCTCTCACGCACACACACTAGATGCTGGAATGAGAGCTACAGAAACCAAAAACATGCATTTACTTGCAGACCAGAGCTGACAGCAGCAACTTACACCCTCTTCCTAGAGGGGGAACCGGCCAGGCCTGGGGAGCTTCGGGATAGAGGGGACAGGCCAGACCCTCACCCAGCCGCGCTCTCCATCTCCCTGCCAAAACCTCCAGCAAGAGAAGCCTTTAGAGATGACTGCATAGCAAAACTCCCTGGCAAAGCAACAACCCAACTTAAAAAACAACCAACCCATTCCACTCGGAGACAAAAATCAAAATTTCAGCCCACTTTATCCAGAGCTGGACTTCCATCAGCACATACATCCCATCACCAAGCCTCTGCCCATCTGGTTTACTGTTGCTAACAACTCCTTCACAACAGCATGGATAAATACTCTTCCAAAGGAATAAAATGGAAGCAAATATGAGCACAGAATCCAATCACATGCAATATTAATATTAATCACAGTAATTACACACTGACTACAGGCAACACAAAAGCACTGTCCCCTTTGAAGCACGCTTCCTAAGGTGGCTGCCTCCACGGCTTGTCAACTTTAATAGGTTAGGCCCCTTCCGCGAGGAAAATGGGTCAACATCTTTACAGTAAGAGTAATTTTTATACTCCTTATCAAGTAAAAAGAAAAAAAAAAGGCCTTTGCTGGCCCTAAAAATAAATACTATCCTTCAACAGGTCAAGCACAAAGTCATTTCATTTTCTCAAAGCAGCAACAGTACACTTTACATTACTTGTTTGTGTCTCTAGCACATGAAGCCTGTGTGTCCGATAACTTTATGTGGTTAATACAGCGCAACAACCCCCCCGCCCTAGGGCCTTCATCTCAAACATGCAATTAAGAGCTTGCCTTTTAAAAGTTTCAAGGTTTGTGTGGTTGAAGGAGTAGTTCATTAGTCACAAGAGCTCCTTTTCTTGAACTCTGGTAATTAACACTCTGATGCCCGTTCCCACAGTGGAAACAAGAGGGAACATTGCAAAACTGCCTGCCTCTTGGCTCCCAAGAAGAAATGGGGTGATCCCTTTAATTTGGTTTGGCTGCCTTCTCGCACCACCATGTGGAACTGTTTTGGCTGATTGCAGCAAGGTCCATTACTCACATCTGCCTCTCCTTTGTGTGTGCACCCTCGCGAACACTGTGATTACTGTAACACCCATGAGCTAGTCAGGGAGCAGTTTGCTGTAAGGCAACAGCCAACGTAGTTGCCAGATAGCCAGCCTTTTAGATGACAACCTCCTACACTGTTACGAAACATTTATGACTAGCACCTTACAATCTCACCGTCACCAGGGAGGCATAAGTACAGGCACACAAGAATCACCAGCCATCAGCACCTGCTAATCACATTAATATGTCACAGCAAGCTGAATGATATTAACAGAAAAATGCTGATGGTGCATACCTCTTTCCATCATGGACAGATCCCCAGGAGTCACTGCTGGATTCTCCTAGAAGATGCTGTCATTACTTGGATGCATACATTACTTCATGTTAAAAATCCCCACAACATTTACATCAGGAATTCTAGCTTCTTAAAAGTTATTATTTGCATTGTTTTATACAGCACAGCAGAGTCCCTTCCATGAGCCAGGACACACAAAGGAGCCTCAAGACCAAAGAACAAAAATCCCAACCTCTGTCCATAGGGAGCTTGAAACAGAGAGAGGAACATAAGATGAGGAATGACAATCCATCCCATTAGACAGGCGACCATTTCACTGCGCTAGCCATTGCCCTTCACCTGCAAAGGGCTGGGAAGGTTGGTGCCATCACAGCTGACAGCTTTGAGGAGAGCTTCACAGCAGTGTGAAAAGGATCAGAAAGCTTAAAGGTGTTCAGGTAAAGTAGCCATTGGGTTCCCACAACGGGTGAGGGAAGATGTGCACAGCAAGGCTAGGAGAAGGCCTGGCCACAAAGATCTCTGAGAGCAAAAGCAGCCAGCATACATTTGAAGGAATAAAGGCGGCAGCAGAGAGGGGGGAAGAAAAGACTGATACGGTTAGCACACCTAGCTAGGGAAAAAAAAAAAAAAAACACACAAAACTTCGCAGCAGCAAAACGTGCTGATAACGTTGTCCCAGTGACAGGAGAGACCTGCCTTGAGGCACCCAATACAACAGGTATTTTAAAGCATATCGCTGAAGCATCTCAGCTTCCTTTGAACAGACTGTGTCAAAAAGCAAGGTTTATCAACTGATTAGTCAATCACCAAATCTCTCAGCTTCCCTGTATTTTTATAATTGCTTTAAACATCTAAAGCAATTGCTTCAAACAATTATCTGCCTGACACATTTTCATTATTCCATGCTATTTCATTACAGCCCTAGTTAGATGTGCAGTGATTATGCTACTTCCTAAAATAGCAGAGACCTCACCAGAGTTCAAGTGCAACACCCCAACTGTAAGAAAGCCAAAGGCATCTAAGATCACAGTGGCAAAGCTGACTGAGGGCTCAGTCTGAATCATACACAAGTCCAAAATTCCACCAACCTGACCAGGAGCCCTACCTCCTTCCCAGATATAAAGTGAAGCAGAGGAGGGCAGGAAAGAGCCCTATATCTATCTCAGCCACTCCGTGTGACATACTCATATAGTCTTTTTTGTGATTATGAAGAGGCAAGAACATGAGCAGATATTCCACCCTCTTAGTAGGGTGGTGGTGACAAGATATTTCTGACCCTCTGCTGAAGCTCCAAACAAGTCTTCCTGATACTTTTAAGGCACAGCAGAGCACCATCAGATATTTGTAGGGAAGTCAGTCAATTTGATTGATGGCTACTTGCTTCTTTCTCACAGCATTTCAGCTAAATTGGGTTTTGTTTGGTTTGGGGTTTTTTTGGAAAGATCTGTTACAGAATACAACTTTATTGGTGCAGCTTCCAGGGAGTGCATAATTCCTAGGTGGCAGAAGCATCTCCAGGGAGGGCCCTTGCATATATGGCTCACAAAGCTACTAGGGGGATGCTGCTGGCAGAATGAAAATAGTTTAAATCTTAATAGAAAAGTAGTTTTCAAAAGTTAACAGATTTTTGAGAACACCCAATGACAGGGAGGAATATTAAAGAGCAAAATATATTTCAGTAAAGCCACAAGAGATAATTAAATAAGTTTCCAACTATCATTTCAACACACTCTTAACCCTTGGAAAATTGAGGATGATATTGAACAATAAAACTACATGCATTATGCTCAATTATACATGGGTTAGAAACCACACGGTCCATTCAGTATTCTGCAGCAACCAAGCTGTGTTAATTTGAGCAAAACCTGTAAGCATACATACAAGCTGACAATCTGGGAAATGAGTACTTCTGTGAATGACAGCTCAACAAAAGTCTCCAGGCATGCCTAGCACGGGACTGACTCTACTGGTAGCTAGAATTCCTCTCCAAATATACCGCCCTAAGAAACCAGTACTAATCTTACTACACTAAAAACTGACACACAGTGTTGCTAGTGGTACTAGGGCCACATCCCAGTGTCCAATTGTCAATTGCCTTGTTTCAAGAGACAATTTTATACACCAAAGATGCTTCCTAGCTTGGAACCTAGGCACCGTGATATGGTCTAAGAAAACAAAATATTAAACAGCTTCCCAGAATAATCAAGACTAGCTACTTCACCAAAGGTTTGGTTCCAGCAACATCAGTGGAAAACATAATTTTCCAACTGGTTTCCCATCATGGCTAACAACGTAAGATAGGAGGGTTTCTGCTGTAAAAAGAATCCAAAGTAGTCCCAGAAGGCTGCTCCAAGTTTCTAATTATACCACAAAGATCTAAAAAGTATCAGCTACCCCTGATTCAGTTACAATTGTTAATGCTGCTTTTTCATGCAATAACGTGTGGCGCTGCTCAACCTTCTACGTAGCTTTACAAGGTAGTCCACTGATTAAAGACACTGCACTGGAGCTAGAGACAAAGTAGAAAGGACAGGAGAGGTCATTTGTTATCACACCTGCATCTGTTATTACTCTCTGCAATATTTTAAGAACTCTGTGTTAAAATATACCAAATTTTTCATCAGACACTGAATAGTACAAGATATAATTACAGTTCTCCCACATACAGATCACACTGATTACATTCAACAATTCTTTTGTACATCAGATGCCTATTAACTGTATGTAATGTATTCCAACAACCCTAAATGCAGCCATGCTCTATTTTCTTAAACAAGCATACACATAATTTTTAAATGAGCATGCCCCCTCATTTGTTGTTACGACTTCCCGCACCCCGGCAGTTCTCAGGTGTTACCGATGGAGAAAGGAGGATCCAGTAACTACAACATTGAACAAGGGCCTGCAAGTTTTGTTCCTTTGCTGCAGACATCATGGGATGGACCTGGTTGGAGACTGACATGCTTGAACTCCCAGGATACTCAGAGACCTGCTCAGTACTCAATGGAGCCCAGAGTGTGATTCAACTCGCCCTGAAACAGACACGGAGCACAAGATCTGCTGAGCCACTCTGTAGGCTCCAGTGACTGTAACAGGAGTATAAACATCTAAATTAATCATGCCTTAATCCTGATTTGAATGCCACCAACTGTATAACCAGAGGCAAATCACTTTCTTTCACCATATGCTCCACAATGCAGAGCCATAAATGGACACTTGAAATAATCCGAACAGAGTTTCAGGAGTTTATGAGCAATGTAAGTGCATAAGGGGATGAAAGTAGCCAAGACTTTGAAAATAGTTTAAATCTTAATAGAAAAGTGCTAATCATGCTAATGCTGTTTCTACTACATACTTAACCTACTTCAGGTTAGTTGGACCTGCACTGTGTAAGGTAGGCACACCCCAAATTCCTCACGTTGTTAACTCCCTATCTTTAAAATGAAAATAACAGCAAATTCCTACTGAGAGGGGTGCTGAAAGAATAAAACAAAGACTGCGAAGCACCAGGGACACTGTGATAATGATGCGTTAAGGTTAAATCAAGACAAGAATTGCATAAGGCCCCAAAGAACGCTTCATTAGCCCCCAGAGACTTTGTTTCTCAAGGCTCTACTCCAGTCATCTTCTCTTGATACTTTTAAAATCTGAATAAAAGTACCACAACTAGCCAGAATCCTACCAGCCAGCATCAGTCTGGTACACATACTCTAAGAAAGTAGTAAGCAGCAAAACATTTAAGAATCATGAAACTATCATAAGACTAACCATAAAAATAGTTCCCCCACTACTGAGAGCCCCTACTACCAGCAAGTACCTGCTATGGAAGCATTCATCTCAGTCCATTTTAATGCTCCAGCTTCAGCACTGCTGCATCACACCCACACTTACCTTCCCAAATAAGCAATGAACCTCATTCTCAGTCAAATGCCAATATTGCATGTTCCTCCAAGATTACCATTAAATCCTAATCATAACTAAGGGCAAACCATGTTAACTTTTTTTTCATGCATGTCTAACACGTGTTATTGTGAGATACAACCAAAACCAGCAAGAAATAAAAACGTTATTGGCCGGTTTGATTTCCAAGTTCGTTTCAATCACACGTGGATTTATTTATCTAGTGTTATTGTCTGAAGTAGTGTGAAGTATGTATAGTTAGAGAAAAGATGAAGGATTGTTTTTAAATACAAGGAAATAACCATGATGCTTTTATGTTTACACAGGGATTATATTTCACAAAAGGTATAAATATTACATCCTCTGGTGAGTACAGCCTAAGTCCAAATACTACATGGAATACTACAAATTTTAAAGAAAAAAAAAAATACAAGCACACATCATATTTATCTTTTGTCTCCTCTTTCTTCCAAAGTTTCCATTACAGCTTGTGTTAGGAATACCAATAATTACTAAGTTTTATGTTTTGTCATAATCCTTTTAAAATTCTGTTTGGTGAAGCTAACAGAATACAAACAGCAAGAATCCTGCACCTTGCGAAGAACGGGCGAGTGAAGCAGTGAATACACATCACCACTAGAACTATACCAGGGGAAAACAAAAGCAAAAAGCAAAAAAAAAAAACAAACACCAAACCAAAAAAAAACACACACACACACTCATGTCAGAGTAGGTATCTGCATTTCACTGGGTTCCCACTTTTCCTCTACAATACTCTCTGGGTACAGCTCCATCCCCTGGTCCCTGCACATGTTTTTCAGTCCACATCCTTCAGGCATGCCTGAACTTGTTCTCATAGCCCTCCCCTTCCTCAGGGGAAGTCCTACATAGGAGGGGGAAAAAAAAAAGTCTTCATCCCTTCTTGTTCCCTTCTCCCTCCCCACCCCCATAGCCACGCACATGTCTTCTCAGCAGCGCAGTGCTAAGATACCTGCTCAGGTACAGTGTTCTGCCTCCTGCAGCAGTGGGATAGCAGCCAACTCAAAATTAAATTTTCGAGGCACTGAAGTTAGGATATTGCTGTCCCAATGAAAGAGAGTGGTAGATTTTCATTCTTCCATTTACATGTCCACCTGTCTCCAAAGGGTTGCCTTTTGGCTATCACAGCAAGGACACAGCTCTTCCACAATGCTAAGTAAGGAGGAGGAAAAAAGTACTGCCAAGACCTGCATCTCAGCACAAAGCATCTTTGGAACAGGCAATAGCAGTAATATCACAACAGAAGGCAGAAATCCTCTCTTATTAGATAAGGGTCTTTTACAAACTACAAAAGCTAGAAAGCCCAACAGAAGCCCTTAACTAGTCTGCCTCACTGGCCCACTAGACGCATAATATATCCAAAGGAGGCAATACCTTGAGTCCTTCCCTTCTGTTCTGTCTAGGAAAGCCTTTGTAACCAGACAAGATATCTTTTATTTAATGACAAAATGGGCATATTGCAGAGCTTTTCATAAAGCATTCACCCAGCCAACTCCATTCCAGTAATACAAGACTCTGTGAGATAAGGAAAGATATTAATGATAAAAGGATGGCAACCTAAGCAACGTTAATTTTGCACACACAAGACAGAGACATCAGGATCATTAGCCTAGAAGCGTGTACCAACACTTGCTTTAGCAGAAGCCTTAGCCCTTGATGAGCACCAATTAAGTTTTAAATGGAGTTCTTTCCTTTGATCAAGGAGCAAGATAAGATCACATTTATGCCACAGAGCTTTGATTGCAACAGCACACCAGGCTCTTTGCTTACCTACACCTAACTACGAGTATAAGAAACAGTTCAAAAAACTAAAGGGATTTTGTCACTACAGTGACAAAGAATTGTCTTCCTGTAAAAGGGTATCAGAGAAGCACGTTCAAGAAACTACGTGAACTCAACACTGATGCAATATTATAACTTAATTCGGCCAGATACCGAATGCATGTCTGTAGACCAAAGTTACGGAGATCAGTGATTTGATCTCACCAAATCAAACACAGATGCTTGGTTTTGTCCAGCATATGTGACATTTGATGAAAATTAGCTACATTTCATAGTATCATAAATATCTATTTTAATAGGTAATGAATATTTCAAGCCAGTGAAACAGATCAGGCTGATTCGGTGTACCTCCCGCAGATCCTCCAAGCTGTGAAATGTTATTGCTTGTACTCTGAAAAGATGGGGGCAGGCATATGGAAACCCGCAGGCAATTTCCTCATGCAAAGGAAGCGTGGTCCAGGGATCTGAATGACAACCTCGGACTCCGAAGTCATCTCACTCTGGTAATGAGAGCCCAAATGACAAAAGGACTGTATACCCTGCCTAACATCAGATGGAGATCCACAGTCAAACAGCATTTTTATTTGAATTTCCTATCTCTTACTGCAGCCCTGTGGACAAACACGCTAAAATCTGTGAGCAATCCTGCGACCACAAGAAGCTGGGTCCTGGAGAACTACCATAAATATGTGAGAGATTGCTACAGAGGCCCCAGCTCCATTAACTCCTGTCCACCCTTCCTTTCCTCTCCCCAAGTTAGCCTTGAAAATGTCAGTACCTCACTACCTGCTCTTTTTGACAGGACTTATATATTTGGGTTATGTGGAGGATAGAGTGAGGAGACACTGCGGAAACACCATCCCTCAAGGGAGGCGAGACCTGACTGTGCAATATTGTTAGGAAAGTGCAAGGTACAAATTAAGACCAATATCATCGCTTTTATGGAAAAAACACAATAGTAATCAACTTTTTCCATTTAATTCACAGAAGCACTGTTTGGACTTATTCATTAACATACCTTCTGTGTGAAGCTTCCCTGTGAGTGAAAATCTTGTCCTAAGACAATGCAGCAAACCGAAAACTGAGCAGTCTCACCACCTCTTCTGCAATTCTCACCACCTCTTCTGCAATCCCTAACTGTCACTAGTCATCATCTGTTTGACGTGCCTGGAAGGAGCTCATCTGTTAGACCATGACTTAAACCAGGCAATCCAGAAGTTTAGATTTAAGAAATCAAAAGGAAAGAACAAACACCACCCAAAAAAACCCACATATTTTTGAATACTTGCTGACAGGCTGTATGCACGCATCACTTATAACTGCAATTCATCTAGTAGCATGTGTTGGATAACAGCCTTTTGTCAGGATCTTTTACTTAAGAAAATAAAACATCATGACAAATTTCAACATGCATTTTATTCAGTGTCCTGTCTTTGTCTTCCCTTAGCTCTTGCAGTGTGCTAGACAGTGTACAAACAGAGAGAGGCATGATCCTTGGCCAAGAGGATTTACATGCTGAAAACATGGGGTCCCAGGCAGAAGAGCAAGGAATCAACACATAACAAGAGTTATGAAAATCCGACACACACACACACCATTTTATCAAAAACGAAGCTTTTCCTACAGAAGTCTCCAACCACAGACACAAATGACTTCCTGTCATTCCAGGAAAAGAAGGAAAGGAAAAAGAAAGAAGGAAAAAAAGCAACTGACCCACTGGCCAATCTCTGCACCTTCTACTGAGCAGTTAGAAGAAATTTCTCTTAATACCTTACATCGCTAGTCAGTTAACACTGAGCAAGTATCTTCGTTCTTAACACTACTACCTATGTTCAGGTACTACCTAAATATACCTAAAATTCATTGTCAGAGTTTCACTACATTGCTCTACAAAGGTTACAATCAACTTTCCACTAACGCCCATTGTGGTTTTAGCATTTAAAATGTTGCTTTTCCAGACATTATGCTGACAGCATTCAATTTTTAGACTTTCTGATGTTTCGTTAAAATAGTTTGAACAGCAACTTAATGGCAAATAAACAGCGCTGACTGTGAACATGAAAAGGTCAGAAGAAAAAACAAAAAAAAAAACCCAGAACTCACAAGCAGCTCAAGATCTTAGCAACAATGAATGAATAATTTTAAGACTGCAGTCGTACAAACTTGTGCAACTTTTTACTTTGTTTCAACCCACAAATAACTATAAATAAATGTATTTAGCATATTCACCTTTTGCTAGTAAAACATTATGGGCCAGCTATATTCAGAATTTCAGCTGAGATCTGCAAAGAGTGGTTATTCAACGTCATTTTCTGATCTATTTAACAAATACTCTATACAAGTATTTTTAAGTAACCAAGTAAACAGAGGAACGAGATTCTTCTGCAGCCCCAGTTATGGGCAGCTCTCTACTCTTCCTCACTGAAAGCAAAATACTCTGTCTTACAAAAATAACCAGGGGTTTCTTAGATTTTCCCAAATAATTTGAACACAACAGCATTCACTTGAGAGTACCTAAAAAGAAAAGAAAGGCTAAAAAATAACTCCAGTACTATGCGTTAGCCTTAATTTGTTTCTAAAATCCAGCTATGGTTTGCCTCTCCCAGCACACACAATTAACATGACTGACCTTGTTGAAATCTCCCTAGGTAAGCAAGCTAGCCCTAAAAAAAGAATACCAGGCCCTCACGATTAATTGCTAACTATTAATAAATTAGCATATTTCTCCCTCTTCTCTCTCTTACCTATAAATAAATATAGCTTCCCAAAAGCTTTACCAGGAATGGAAATCAGTGTATTCCATTATATAACAGGCGCAGGAATAAGTGATATCCAGGAACTACTGAGGAAGGGAATAACCGAACCTGGAGTGCAATGAAGAGACCAAAGCAGACGCTGACCCCCAGCTAGCTGAGTCTACAGCTACAGCAACAAAGGCAAAATTGTAATGGAGGCTCACAACAACGGAGGCTTCTAACCACAAGCGCGTCAAACTGTCTTTACCGTGTAAAATTTGGCTTCAAGTCACAACTCACATAAGTATGTGAGGCCTGGGGGCAGGGGGAGGAGACAGATCAGGCTACAGCGAACAAAGAGGAGGCACAGCGATGTTCTCTAATAAGACGGTGACAGTTCTCACACAGGAGGCTCCATCCCACATGCAGCTTTCCTCCCTCTCGTGTCTTTTGAGGAATGACCTTAGCTGTGGGGTTTTCAGTAGCCAGGGGCTTCTGGGA
This sequence comes from Fulmarus glacialis, assembly GCF_000690835.1. Classification (NCBI taxonomy): domain Eukaryota; kingdom Metazoa; phylum Chordata; class Aves; order Procellariiformes; family Procellariidae; genus Fulmarus; species Fulmarus glacialis. The sequence goes on from NW_009218622.1 coordinate 53,077, forward strand.
CTAGAGAAAGTTTCTCCACATGATCAGATCACTCTCCTTCCTTCAAATCGTTGCTATGCCAGTAAAATTATGCCACTTTTGTGCTGGAGATTTCTCCATGTGCGTAGCCCTATGGAACTAAATGGGTTCTTGCCCGTCTCTGGACCCAGGATAGCCCAGAAAACTGCAAGCTCACAATCAAACAAATACCAGCAGTGTACTGCAGATGTGCTACAACTTCCATGGCCATACACCTGTCCCACAGTAACGTGAGTAACTCCAGGAATCCCTCTTGAGGAGCTCTGGGGGAACTCAGTCTCACGAGCACACAAGGGAGTGCTGTGAGATACAGGTGAGGACTTTGAGCTCGTAAGCATCTTAGCCTGCACAATAGCAAGACCACAGGTCAACCACAACACCATCCACATGTTAGTTTATACCCCAACAAGGATCAGCTCAAAGAAAAAACAAACAAACAAAAAAACCCAACTTCTCAGTATAGTCAGGAAGACAGTGCAGGCTATATCATTCAAAGAGCATAAACTCCGTGTCAGCCCAGCCACAAGTCAAATCAGCACAGCATCCTAGCCAAAGAACTACCTTTTCATTGCTGAATATGGACCCTAAATACTATTTGAATTTGTGTCACACTGTAAGAGAAACCTATAACTACACCATCACTGCTTCCAGACAGAAATCGAGAAGGTGCTTATAAAAATATCAGTTTTCAAACACTGATGTTGCAGGTAAAGAGTTATCACATCCTTGGTCAAAGCTTGAGAAATGCTTCACCTACACAACTATTCCTCAGCAGCTTCGGTTTAACTGGACGAACTCTTATTAGCTACATAGCCTGCTACTGTCAGTACAGCGCACTCTGCCAGAAAAAACACCCTTGTTTGCAAAAAATAGCAGCATTCTAGTCTGAATTAGCAAGAGAAGACAAGCAACTGTGTTTTGTATCAGCTGTTGTTGGTAACAATGAACAGAGCACTTCTTATTTAAAACCTGACTACAAAAATCTAAAAATATTCATGTTCAGCTTACTTATTCTTGATAGCATTTATCTGGAATTTAAAATAGAACCTATTTACAGTATTTACCTAGGAGTGAACAGATCAAAATCACAGAACAAAACTCTTCAGGATAAGAATTACCTTGTTAAAAAAAGTTAGTTCAAAAGCCACTTCAAAAAAAAAAAGAAAGAGGAAAAAAAAAAGCAAGTTCACCAAGAGCAAATAAGCTAACTGTCCAGCAGTGGTCATACAGCTTACTTTTGGACTTTGATTTTTGGGGTTTGTTTCATGGAACAGGGGAAAGTTTCCATGCTCCTTTTGGTTTGGAAAAGTTATTTAAAAAAAAAAAAACAAAACCAGCTTATTGTAAAAAGATTTGGAAGAGGGGGAAAAAGAAAAGGTTCCTGGAGAAATACTCTCAGTTTTACACTGAACATTAAAATGGACTAAATCAGACCACTTATTTCCACTACTCTCTACATTTTTCCAAGATGTTTTTATCGTTGTATGATAAGCATGCATCATTATCTGCAAAACCGATCTCCCCACTGAGAGCTGGCATCTCCCACCACAGTTATTTATGTCATTCTTCTAGAATACATCTCCATGGCACCACAGCACTAACTACAGGCAGCGGATATTATCAGCCAAATACTTTCTCCCAGAGCTTGACCAGTTCAGTGAAGGTCACGGTATCACCCTTTCTAGATGGCACGTGTAAGAAAACAAATGGCATAAGCTTCCCTCCAATCACTTGTTTTATAAAACTAACCTTGAGAATTAAATATAATATTCACAAGGTAACATACAGAATATTGGTCTTCGGTCAAACATGAAATCCAGTGGTTATGAACTACACAGTAAATAACCATTTCAGATTAAAAATAAACTATGAAACATCGTGCTAATAAGGCTGTTAGCTAGCTATTAAAGTGTCAATTTTAATGTGCAGAGATGAAAGCGTAACCATAAAGAAAAATTTTCCACATCTCATTCCTTTATTACAGTCTTGTCATGCAGGGAGTGACATAAAATGACGCTGTGCACTAAAGAGGTCGAAAGCTTACCTAGAAACTGAAAAACAACAGCAGACACAAAAGTCACCAGCAGTCTTTAATTTATTCCTTTGCATTTCAAAGGACACGTGTTTGCATTAGTCAGAAGATCCACCTCCCAACTACAGCCAGCTCTCAAATTATTCTGCATAACACTAATTGAGGGTCCAGCTAAAGAGTTACCTGTTCAAGGAACCTGCGAGTAAAATAAATTATGCAAGAAAGCAAGCCAAGCATGCTTAAGTATAATAAAGCCTTTTAAAATGATTAGCAGGTTTACTCTTTAATCTGGCAAGGTAACAAACTTTCAGCGCCCAAGAGAAAAAACACAATGAAGGAAAAGCATTATATAAATACTCCACATGCCAAAGCAAAAGGCTTATTTCATTGGAACAATGCACTCCTGTTTAAACCAATACCAATCAGAAAAAAAGAGATCTTTCTGTGGAAGTTATTTATATGTTAACGCATAACTTCACAGTACGGTTGTACGGAATCCTCTTCTCACAAAGGCTGCTTGGACGGTCCCTCACTGGCACTGGCCCCTTCATGCACATGTTCACGCTCAGGAGGGCTGGGAGTATCCATCTCGCGCTGTATGAAAACATGAGCCTTCTTTCCAAATTTGCCTCAGTCTTGAGCCGAACGACTGCCAAGGGCTGACCACAGGCACGCAGTCTAATCGGCATTATGGTCCTGAGACAGAGGAGTAATGGCTGCTATAAGCAAATGCCGCTTCTAATCCAAGGAAACTTTCACCTCTGAAAGCATTCCTAATTTCACATCAACTTCAACTCCAGTAAAGCCTGTGAAAACACTTTATGTAATAAAAAATGATCACACTAAAATGTAGTCCTACAAGAAAACAGAAGTACATTTCATAAGTCATAAATCCCTCCCCTAACACATAGCTATTTCCCTTTTGATTTATTCTGAGTAGAGCGGGAACTGCGACAGCAATATCCCAATCGGCATTCGGAAGGCACTCTAGAGTCCAGCCTGATTTGACAAAACTGAGGTTCAACCTGCCTTCGAAGAAAAACCCAAAGACAGCCAACACTGCGGAGGTCCCCCACGGCAGGATCGGGGCACTTCGTGGGTACAGCCCACGGGGCACTTCGTGGGTACAGCCCAAGACCCAGCGCCCTCTTCATCCCCACCTTCCCTCTCCCACCAGAGAGCTTCCCGGAGCTGGCAGCCGGCTTCCCAAACGCCTCCTGCACGCATCAGTCCCGCCGGGGCTCTCCGCAGCTATCTCAGCACCGTGAGCACACCTCGAGGCAGAGCAGGGAGTTTAGGTAGGCGGGAGAGGGAGAGAAACAACCATACGCACCAGAGGTGAGGGGTGGCAGGGACGGACGGACGGACAGACGAAGGGGCCGCTATTCAACTCTCCGAGCGGGAGCCCAGCGTTTTAATCACCGTCAAGCAGGATTAAGAGTTCTTGCTTACTTGAGCTAGTTTACAAAGTTTTTGCTTAACTTACAACACTGAAGTTTTTCCCACCAGTGAGAGGCTTTTGCTTGAAAAGCTGGAAATTAACTTATTACATCTGCCTGAAGGAGAACAGTTACTCTCTCTATGCAAGCAGACCGGCCAGCACGACCACAGAAGAATGGGATCGAGTCCCGGGGAGACCCCACTGCAAATACATGTATCCCGAGCCAGCC
>NW_009218623.1:0-1036 GCF_000690835.1 Fulmarus glacialis
GGGCTACCAATTTCTCCCCCGACACTGGCGTGGCGCCCATAGGCTCATGTCTAGTGAGTCTGGTTTTATCCCCATCCTCCTTTGAACCTAGTTTAAAGCCCTCTCGATGAGCCCCGCCAACTCACACGCGAGAATCCTTTTTCCTCTGTGAGACAGCTGAACTCCATCTATCCCCATGAGGCCCGGTGCCGTGTAAACCTCCCCATGATCAAAGAAGCCAAAATTCCGCCGATGGCACTAGCCCCTGAGGGCTTGGACCAAATGAGGGTTTGGACCATAAAAAGGAGGCTTTCTACTCTAGAATCAAAGCTTTGGACTCTAAAAATAAGCCTTTGGGCCATAAAAATGAGGCTTTGAGATCCAAAAGTGGGGTTTGGACCATTAAAAGGAGGGTGTAGACATTCAAGATGTGGCTTGGACCCTAGAAATGACTAGCTGGATGCTAGAAATGACACTTTGGACCCTGAAAATGGGGCTTTGGACAGTAAAAATATGTAGTTGGACTCTAAAAATGATACTTTTCAAACTAAAACTGAGCCTTCGGATCATAAAAATGAGACTTTGGAGCCTAAAATGAGGGTTTGGGCATGGTACGAGAAATAAGATTTTGGAAAGTAAAAATGAGGGTTTGGACACTATAAATGTAGCTTTGGAGCCTAAACCGAGGCTTTCTGCCCTAAAAATGAGGGTTTAGACCCTAAAAATGAAACTATGGACCCTAAAGAAGGGCAGGGACCCCCTAGGGACCTCCCTTTTACTTTGATGGGCAACAGCAGTGGGTTGGGCATGGGGCGGTGCGACTGTTCACTCAGCTCCTGCTTAGATTTTGACTAATCCAGCTCATGCTAAGGCCTGATGTATACTGGGAGCAACACCATTAGTCAAAGTGAGAGCACCACTGTCATGGTTTAACCTGGCAGGCAGCCAAACACCACGCAGCCACTCGCTCACTCCCCCCCACCGGTGGGATGGGGGAGAGAATCAGGAGGGCACAAGTAGGAAAACTGCCGGGTTGAGATAAAAACAGTTTAACGAT
>NW_009218623.1:1050-4773 GCF_000690835.1 Fulmarus glacialis
TAATAATAGTAGAATATGCAAAGTGAGTGATGCACAATGCAATTGCTCACCACCTGCGCTGACCGATAACCAAGTAGCAATCACTACTTCCTGGATCACGCCTACCATTCATATACTGAGCATGACGTCACATGGTATGGAATGCCCCGTTGGCCAGCTGGGCCAGCTGTCCCAGCTATGCGCCCTCCCAGTTTCTGCGTGGTAGAGCATAGAAGCTGCCCTTGACTAGCAGGGCACTCAGCAACAATTGAAAACATCAGTGTATTACCAACATTCTTCTCATACTAAATCCAAAACACAGCACTAGGAAGAAATTTAACTCTAGCCCAGCCGAAACCAGGACAATCACGCAGGCAGGACAGGTGGCCAGGAAGAGCTGAAGGGCCATTATGCAGCCATGATCACCTGCAAATTGTGGTCTCCGCAGCCATTATCTTTTGTCTGGCAGTTTCCTCAAAATCCACTGATTTATGGAAATGGTATAGACCAAACCTCTAAGCTGGACTTTCCTCAAAATCCACTAATTTATGGAAATGGTATAGACCAAACCTCTAAGCTGGAGGGTGTAAAACATCAGCTCACCCAAAAAGCTTTTGAAGCAGATCCAACGGCAGCTGTACTGCTGAGACTTTCATGCTTCCCGGTGTGATACAGGGGACGCTCGCACCGTGATGGAGGAGGAAGGATGAGCACTCTCACCATCAGCTAGGTAACTAATTCTATTCTTTTGCTCATAGGTGCACAATGTTAAGAGTCACGGGTTATAAGTTATGAAATCTTATGACTTAAATGGTGAATAAGTGAGTTAACATGATAGACTAGTCTGGGCAAAAGGGGATTGAGCCCGTTTGTCGTGTTTGCTTATTATATTTCTTAATGAGCTCATGAAATAAATTGAAATCACAGAGTATATTGTCCTGTAAATTTGAAAGATCCAAACAGACCTTGACAGGCGGGCAGGGCACCCTGAGGTTCGCATCTGCAGGAAGATGTCCCCTATCTCTGTGGGAGATCCTGGGTCATGTTGTTATAAGGGGCCTCAAACAAGAATGCCATCAAGGACATAATTTGCAACTGTGAATGGTCCATCCTGGTGGAGTGTAGATAAACCAGCAGACACCAATTGAAGCCAAGGTAAGGAACTTGAGAACTTTACAAACAGAGATATAAGCAAAGACAAGACCATATATGGAAAAGAAGGATAGAATGAATATGTATAATTCTTCTGGGAGATCCAATGTATATGTATGATGTAGGATGATATGAGCTGTAACGGATGCAACACGCTGCATGCACGTTAGGAGAAACAATCCCCGGTGCATCCAATGCTGTAATAAAGAGATTGCCTGCTTCTTAATGCTGCATTGGCATTAAGAAGTTTATTCCCGATTCTGGTGACAACATGAGGGGGTGGTTTTTGGGGTGAATTTAGGGGATTTTGGGAGAAATTTTGAGGGGAAAAAGAACAAGTTGATTCAGCCAAGCTGAGTGGGGACCATGAGCTGCCTGGTTTGCAGCTGCCCCTCGCTGACAAGCTGCATCCGCTTGTCAGCCTCCTTGTGCCCCATGGCCGATGCACTTGTGACCATTGCCTGTGCTTGGCAGCTCCCACGCACTGCATTGGTTGGAGTGAGGCAGAGCCAGGAAGAAGGAGCTGCTGCTCCAGGAGCAGCGCATGCTGTGCTGCTCCAGAAGACCTTCCTCCAGACCATCATGGGAATCTTCAGTGCCTTCGGCACCATCGCCTCCATCCGCATCCTGCGGCCAGGCAGGCAGCTGCCCTCGAGCGCGCATAAGTCCACGCCGTGCTTCCCGAGCTCCTGAGCAAGTGCTGCACGCTGGTAGAGCATGAGAGCCTGAAGACCGTCCGCAAGGCCTTCAAGGACCATCCAGACGGGCTCCCACCGCCCCAGCGGCGCCGCTGGGACTACCCTAAGGAAGGGGCTCAGCTCCCCTGAGCCCCCAGCATTGGGGGACTGCCGCTGATGAGGACCTCACTCTGCACCTTCTGCAAGCAAGGTCCGGAAACCTCCTGCCAACACAGGATGGCAACGCCACTTCCTGAAGGCACGTTGGCTACATTGGCCCCAGATTGTGGCCAATGAAGAGAGGTGAAGTTTCCCGGCACTTTCTGGCTGTTGCAGTTCTTTTTGGTTTTTTTCCCACCTTCCCACCTTTTTTTTCCATCTTCCTGGTCTTCCGGCTGCCCAAGCTGCAGCCAGACAAGGGGAGGAGGGTCCCTGCCTGGCCTGCAGCTCCCTCCCTCAGCATTATTGGGGTAATTTGTGGTTATTTTGCCGTGGCAGGGAGTGAAAGCCAGGCTCTGGAGCTGAGTGCAGTGGGACCCGAGGAAGGATGTGATTGTCTTGAGGCTTTTAAGGGCTTTGCACTGAGCCCCCTGAGGGGACGCTGGTCGTGTTCAAGATGAAGGTGTTGCAGTCCTTGTGTTCATGTCCCCAGGCCCCCCAGGTCTTTCCTTGTCCCCAGGGGTCAGTGCTGCTCTCTGCGTGGGGCTGTGTCCATGAGTCCTGCAGGAACCATCTGTCCTGTCTCTCCCGCCAAAGGGCTGCTTCCCCCGGGAAAGGGGACAGGGGAGTCACCCCCCACCATTGCCTGCCCCTCTGTCAGTGACTTGGCCCTGGGGACAGCTCAGTGCCCTTTGGGGCTCGCCGGCTCTGATTTGGGGCTCAGCAATGCTTTTGCACCTCTTGGGTGCCATTTCCTGGTGCCCCCTGCGCTCCCTCCCCCTCCCATGCAGGCACACAGTGGTTCTGGAGAAATGGCTTTAATGGAAAAAATGAGAGCAAAACCTCCTCCTCCCTCCCTGAGGCCCCCACCCCCCAGTCCCTCTCATCGTGCAGGAGGCCTAATCCCACTCTCCCGTCGCAGCGCTGGCAGCGGGAGCTTTGTGCTTCCTGCCTGGTTTTGGCAATGAGCTCCGTTGCCGCTTTTTTCCCCCACTTTTCCAGCCTGCCATTGCCTGCCAGCATCCCAGCGGGGTCCCCAAGGGCTTCACCACAGGGGATAGCAGAGTGGCCGGGGGCAATGTCATTACCCCAGGTGACGTCGCCCCCCCAAGGGATTTATCTGCCCAGGGTGGTGCCACCATCCATGGGGTCTTCGGTGCCCAGCGGGATGTCACTGCCCCCATGGATGTCAACATCCATGGGGACCTCCGTGCCTTGGGGGATGGCACTGCCCAGAGGTGCTCCCGTGGGGGGGGCCGTGCTGGAGAGACTGAGCTGTGTGATCTGCCCTGTGACTTGGTGGAAAGCAGGAAGGGATGTCAGCAGCATCGTGGGGGCTGGGACCACCACTCTCCCCTGATGGTTGCAGATCAGGATGAGTTGCTATTGTTCCTGGGGGGTCCAAGGGGCTGCCCAGGCCGGGAGGGGAGGCTACAGCCTTATGGGCCCAACAGGGCAGTGCCTGGTGCAGAAGCGGTGCTGTGGCCAAGAGCGAAGGTGGCCAGCAGAGGCAGGTTGGTATTCCTCTCCATGCAGACAATGCAGGGGTCAAAGCAGTTGCCGCATGGAGCCAAATGCAGACCTGCTGGGCTTATGGGGGAACCCTCCTGGGGAACCCGCTGAGCCAGCCCCCATTGTTGATGTGCCAGGCCAGTGGGGAGCTTGTGGCCAGGGTGCTTCCCACGGGATAAGCTGCTGTGCTTCACAAATTGCTTCACTCTTCCAAGTAATTTGAGGAAACTACCAGCTCCCTCCA
>NW_009218624.1:0-6176 GCF_000690835.1 Fulmarus glacialis
GTTGCTAGCTGGGGTTAAACCATGACAACCTGCCAATACTATTGGCCTCCACAACCTCCTCTGGCAGCAAGCTAAAGGACATTGTGCAAACAAGGGACTCATTTTATCTGTTTTAAACTGATGTTCTACTAAATGTCTCCTAGTTCTGTTATTGTGGGATTTGGTGGCTAATGGTCTGCATTCACCATATCCCTCACCTCCATGACACAGTTAACATACCCACATCCTCCCCCTCTCCATGTTGAACAGTCCTAGACCTTTGCTGTCTCTCCTTGTAAGGCAACTGCTCCATCCCCATGATTATTTTAGTTGTCCTTCTCTGGACTTTCTCCAATTCCACTGCGTCCTTCTTCAGATGCAGAGACCACAATGGCACCAGCTACCCCACATGTAGGGCCACCAAGGTTTTATATAGCAGCAAAATGATCTTCTCTGTCCCATGCCCAGTGACGACACCCAACATTGTGTTGGTTTTTTTGGCTGTTGGTGCTGCTCTCCAGAATCATCAGCAACAGCCAAAACATCCCGTAGTATTTCCCTGTGGGAATCAAACACCAAGCACATTATTATTACAATAAAAGTGTCTAATGAGCAGATCTGGAGGAGACTTAATTTTTAAACTTGTTCTCCTCAGACTTAGTGTCTGGCTGAGCTTCTGGCTTATGTGAAGAACTCTTGATATATTTAGTTTCCATGTGGTGAATACTGTCACAACTTCATTAACATAGCAATGCCTAGATTAGGTTCTTTAAAATTTCCCCATGCAAATACAGCTGCATAGTGCAGATAACTTTCTTCTATAGATATTCTTGTTTGCAATCATCATTCCTCTGGCCTGAGCAGAAAAATTTCAGGACCTTAAAATAAACTGATAAATGAAGTATATTATTGCGTGATCATATTTGTTCCTTCCCTTCTCCGTTTTATTACCATCAAGTTATAGTTAATCAAGTATACTTAATCCTGTAAAGTGCACAAGACAGCCTCTGCACTGAGCTCTTTATCCAAGACACCCTGTCTCTTTGCTTGACTTTAGTAAGAATTTTTACACTATCATCTGTCAAGTTAGGGAAATATAACCTAGTTGAATTATAAGGTGAGTACAACATTGATTGGAAAATCCCTGAAAAGAAAGTGCCCTTAAAATGGTTCAAAACTGTGTCAAATGGAAGAGCATATTGAGCACCACTGATTAACTGTCAGAAGAGAAGGATGTATTGAATGGTGTTCCCCAGGTTATACTGTGGGTCTTAGGCTATTCAGTATTTTCAATAGTTATCTGGATGACGAATATAGAAAATCTTTATTGCATTTGCAGAAGATGCTAAGCCAGGAGAGACCATGCATATATTAGAGGGTAGGAAGGGAATTCAGAGTGACCTCAATACACTGAACAAAAAAATTAAGACGAAATATAAAGAATAAGTGCAAGTATTATACGTAGGCAGAATAAAACAGCCTGTGAAATGGAGTAGTGGCATCACTGATTAGATAGCTGTTCTTCGGAAAATGAACCAGGGCTTACATGCAGAAGACCAATTGGCAACGTCACACATAAAAAATGTAAATCTAATTCTGAAATGTATAACACGTGCAAAGCAATCCCTTGTTTTATGCTGTGACAATAAAGCCATGGACAGGGTGCTGTGCCCAGTTGTGCACACTAAACACTGAGAAAAACATGGACCAGCAGAAGACAGTTCAGAGGACAGCAATGAGAATGACAAGGGGGTCTAGAAAACATTTCCTGAAAGGAAAGACTGAATAACTTGAGACTGTCTGAGGAATGATGATGGAGAAGGGGACAAGAGAACAGTCTCCAGCAGTGGTAGAGGTGGAGCTGATTGTGCCTAGGCGTGGACTAGATGACCCCTCAAGTTCTCTTCCAGTACTAGAGTCTAGGGTCTGGTAAGGATTGTGCTCTTCCTCCTCACTTTCTAGACTCACTTTCTAGACTCAACCAGTGCTCTAACCCTATAATTTATAGTCAGAGAAAGTTCTTCTGCCTTATCCTTAGCTCTTATTTGACATCTAACCCATCTCCAGGCAGTCTCAGAATCTGACTGATTTTTGTACCAATTATACCTTATTTAGTCCAGAAGAGAGCTAGACCTTCAGTTTTAAAGGGGTCTGTGACTGCACTGGGGTCTAAGACTAAATGAACAAACACACATTTTGCATAACGTAATGGCATTGTTGCCATAAAAGTCAGACAGAAACTTTACACAATATCCATCTTGGACATTGGATATGTAATACCTGTCTTTGTCTAACCAAGAAGGCGCCTTTCTTCCCTATCTGATAACTAGACACTAAAGGTGGGAGTCATAACACCTCTGCAGACCCACATGGGAGACAAACACCTGAGCTGGCTGTCTAGACTCCTTTTACTGTCAGTGAAGACAAATAGACTCAACTAGGGCAGGGCTGTATCTTAAAAAAGATGTTTTAAATAGGTCAGATGGAACATGCCCTGTAAATGTTTGGTTTTCCCTGTTGAAAATAAAGAAGATCTAGATGGTAAACTCACACAGAGATACCCTTCATTACAGGCATCTAAAATCAGAGGAGATGAACCTGACCTCCAGCAAGTTTTAAAGCACAGACTGTTACATTATACTATTCCCATCCCACCTTCAGCCCTTATATTACCAAGTGAACTTCCCATGGTTGAAGACCACCATTAGAAATCTTTCTGCTGCATGTCAGAAGACATCTTTCTACACCTTCTTTAGTTTTATGAGCTGGATAGATACTTCTGTTTGGGAAGGCACAGCTCAGTGCCTTCCTTTAGTTCAGTGAAGGCACAGTTATCTCAGTTGTGTGAATTTTGTTGAGTCAGCTCTGAATTTACCACCTCATAGGAAGCTGTTGTAGACGTTCCAAGAACTGGGGCTAAATACTATGCCACAGAAATAAATGTAAACGGTTGCATTTCAGTTTTTAGATTATCTTAATCTAGTGCCTTTTCCCTGGGAGTGAAAAAAACTTCTGAACTGTACAGATTTTGAGGATTCCTTACAGAAATGCAAAAAGAAGAACTTCTAAAGGCAAATAGTAGTGGTAGGGAATATTTAAAAAAGTTCTTTGGCTAGAGTAACTTGGAGGTTTCTAACTCTACCCACTAACCAAGAAATGTTAGTGTATGAGTGAGAAAATTGGTGTGGTCCTCAGGAAGGAAGTACAGAGTGAGAAAATGAAAAGCTGAATGTAGAAAGGTCAGGATGCATTTTGCATCAGCCAGGCTAAAGAAACAGAATATGAGTTTTTCCTCCTTGAGATAAATTATTAAAGCTGACCCTTTTATTCACTGCAGAATAAGGGTTCATGCCTTGTTTTTTGGTCCTAATGAGGCTCAGGACTTTTTTACAACACCTTTTCAATGAGTCCCCAAGCCTCTTCTTACAGTAACAAGAGCAATCCTTCAAATTATTGCCAGAGTAACTCAGGCTGAGCTTATGCTACAGAAGTCAGATCTCATGATTCGGGACATAATTTTAAAATCATAATTTCCAGTGGTTGCTCTAGGATTTTCTCTGTAGGGTGTTTTTCTAATGCACACTCAGCTGTTCTCAAATACGGCAGTGACACCAGCATTCAAGGGGTTGTAGATGAAGGCAATCTAAAATGGGGCAATTAAGCATTGCTCTGGCTAACAAGGGAGCACTGATGCTAGTCAACAGAGGCAGACATCTGAAGAGAGAAACTTATGGGTGAAATATTAAATAAATAGCTAACCAGCAGGTATCCTTTCCATCGGGTTAGATTTCTGTGACCCACGTTGTTACTGTTACCCTAGTACTGTTTACATGGACCAAGCACTATTTGTGCAGCGGAGAAGGGTGGGGCTGGGATGGAGACCTTGGCATTAGCAAATGACCACGAGATGATGGATGCTTGAGGTGCAAAGCTTTGAGTAACCCATCAGGCCTGTTGAGGATTTCAGCGCACTCCATCTCTTTCTCTAGAGGGAAGCTTGACTGCCAGACAAGAAAACACTTTGGGATCAACAAGGTGGTTTTCACCTTTTCTCACTTAATATTAGGTGTTGGTGTAGACTTTTGAGCTAGTCACCCGTCTGCCATCGCAGTCAACGGCGAGGAGTAGGCGCCGCTCAGATGACCTATTTCAGATGTCTGCATTTGGGTGAGACAAACTGCGCCGCAGAATTGTCTGCTTCTCCACGCTGGCTACAAACAAGTCGAATGTCCAAACGCCGCAGATGTCACATTTGGTCTGGGTATACCCACCAAACCTCCCCACCTGGTTTTCGACTGTCGCAAACAAACTCCATCTGCTGTAATTAGCAGCGAAAATTGCCCTGCATTGCCTCGGTGTCTATGACTGTCTCCCAGTGCTTAGGGACCTTGGCAAAAATAATTTCCCTACCATCAGATTTATTCCCTTCACACAGATAAGCCAGTACGTTTGTGAAAAGTCCTGGGTCCAGATCCTACCACCAACCCCAGCACCTCTCTGGCTCTTGCAGTGTTGTGCACAGGTTATAAATACTGGAGCACAGCAGGTTTTGGGGCTGAGCTCTGGGCAACTTCACTCTTGAAGGTGAATGCAATTAAAGGTGAAAGCAATGAACTGCAGCTGGCAAATATGTAGTATTGAAAGGTCCAAGATGTCCATACCAGTCCTAACACTTGTGCTGTTCAGGGCCTCCGACGGTCAGTGCCTCTCCGGGGCGTGGGAGGAGAAAGACGGAGAAGGGTGACCTAGACAGGATCAAATCAAGCTGACTGTAAAACATGCTAACGAAGCGCAGGAGTTATTTCCATAAAGCGGTTCATATTCCATGCCATGTAACTGTTCCTCAAAAAAACCTAGCAGCTATTTATCAGGCTGTTCAATAGAAGTCTGCTTACCCCAAGGAAGTTCTCTGACCCTCATAAATTGAACTGTCCACACTTTATAGCCAGACCCTATTTCATCACCTGCATCCATCCAACCAAGGCAACTGCCCAGGAGATTGCAGAGGACACACTCGTGTGTGGCAAATGGCCTCAAACTTTCTCCTCGAGGCCAGGACAAAGCTCATTGTAACTAGAGAGCATTCGGTGCTGAAAAATGGTCCTCGCCCCGAGACACCAAGCTCGGACAGCGAGTGCAATCAGCTTCGAATCCGGTTGCATTTCCCAACTGCACAAGAAATGTGCAAATTTTGCGGGAGACCACTTTCATCCAGCAGCATCCCATCACGTGTGGGACAGTCTCGTGCTTCAAAAGGGCACGGCGACACCGCAGGCAAGAAATTGGATGGAAAAGCAACATGTAGGATCTTTAATATCTTCTGGACATACTCTCACCTCTATTGATACCTTTTATATCTCTTCTGCACATACATGCACTCTCACCTCTATTGATACTTCTGATTATCACAGTTCAGCCCTTCTGAAGTCCTATCTATTTTGATCACTGCATGTTGATAAGCAGACAGCGCTATAGGAGAACAGGGTCCTATGAAGAAAGTATTAAACAATCTTACAATCACAGGCTCTGTCCTAAGGTGAATGCTCAAAGCTCCTAAATTTCTTTATTTCTAATTACCAGAGATCAACATTCCCTCATCTGGAGAGTTTGACTTGCAACTGTAACTTTCTTTTAATGTAGGAAATTATTCAAAATATATATTTTTTTCAAAGTAGAAGAAAGAAGTCCCTGAAAGTGAGGATTTTGGGGGTTGGGGGGTTCACATGGTCTCATGTTACTGTTGTGGTTTAACCTGGTAGGCAGCCAAATACCAGGCAGTTGCTCACTCACTCCCTGCCCCCAGTGGGACAGGGAGGGAATCAGAAGGGTAAGAGTGAGAAAAACTCATGGGTTGAGATAAAGACAGTTTAATAGAATAGAAAAGGGAAAATAATAATGATAATGATAAATTATACAAAATAAGTGATGCACAAGGCAATTGCTCACCACCCGTGCTCACCGATAACCAAGTAGCCATCGGTACTTCCTGGATCACGCCTACCATTCATATACTGAGCATGACGTCACATGGTATGGAATAGCCCATTGGCCAGCTGGGCTGGCTGTCCTGATTATGTCCCCTCCCATCTTGTGTACCTAGCTCGGTCAGTAGGCATGGGAGCTGTCCTTGGACTAGGAGGGTACTTAGCAACAACTGAAAACATCAGTGTGTTATCAACATTCTCCTCATACTAAAT
>NW_009218624.1:6199-6871 GCF_000690835.1 Fulmarus glacialis
ACACACAGCACAAGCAAGAATTTTATCCCTATCCCAGCTGAAACCAGGACAGTTACACACAGGCTGATGTCACTTGTGTTGAAGCAGTGAAGAGAGGACAAGATTTCCCAGAGCTGATTTACTTCATATCAGACTCTAACTGCCCCTCGCTCAGAAAAAAAAAAAAAATCTCATTAGCCATTTTCATGGTGAGCAAGTGGAAAACCCAAAATATTTGATGTGACTAATAAAAGCCAGACACTGAGCCTCCTCAATTTGGAGTGTTTGTCAGTTTATTTAAAGTTAGAGGAGGAAAGTACTCCAGATGCCATGCCAGATATGTGCAGCTCAGATACCATAGAAAGAACAGATAAAGGATAATATGAAAATATAAAGTATGATAGAAGGATAGCATCTACCTGCTTGGCTGTTTAGTGTTCAAACCATGTCCACCAAGATGATCATATCTGTATCATTCTCTTAAGTGGAGTTAAGATTAAGAAGTTAAAGATTTGCATGAAGATATTAAAATGAATTAAAATGAATGGTTTCTTTCCCAGTTCTTGGCCCAGACATTGTTACACATAGCTTGCTCCTTTATTCACTTTATCAAGTTTTGCAGTGTGACTGAGTCCAGACTTGGAGTCTTTCTGCTGTGTCACAAGCGGTCACGAGCGGTGTTCCCCAGGGCTC
>NW_009218625.1:0-343 GCF_000690835.1 Fulmarus glacialis
CAGCCTCGCCTTGCGGCTGCCCTACTGTGGGCATGGCATCTTGAACCATTACTTCTGCGAAGTGACAGCAGTGGTGCTCTTGGCCTGCGCTGACATTGCCCTCACGAAGCTGGTCATCTTCATCTTCAGCGTCCTCATAGCATTCATCCCCTTTCTCCTGATCATCACCTCCTACACCCGTATCCTTTCCGCCATCTTGAAGATTCAATCTGCACGTGTGCAATCCAAGACCTTCTCCACCTGTGGATCCCACCTGACGGTGGTAACCTTATTTTATGGGACAATCATCTGCATGTACATGAATCCTAAGTCGAGGGCTCCACAGGACAGGGACAAAGGTTTT
>NW_009218625.1:1441-1644 GCF_000690835.1 Fulmarus glacialis
AGGTTTGAAGTGTGGAAAATGCAATTAGTGAACAAATGTCACTCGTTAGCCAGTATCTTACGCACCAGAGCACTGGCTCTTTACACTGCAGCCCAAGCACCAACATCTGGAGGTGGCATTCGATTCTGAGCCCAGAAGCCCACACCAGAGAGACAGATCTGGGCTCTCCTGCGCCTCAGAGCAGGGCACGTGGCCCCAGCTGT
>NW_009218626.1:0-15925 GCF_000690835.1 Fulmarus glacialis
AAAGTCTAGTTGGAGGCCAGTAACCAGCACTGTGCCCCAGGGGTCAATACTAGGTCCAGTCCTGTCTAACATCTTCATTAATAATTTGGATGATGGGGCAGGGCGTACCCTCAGCAAGCTTGCTGATGACAGCAAACGGGGAGGAGGGTCTGATACACCAAAGGGTTTTGCTGCTATCCAGAGGGACCTGGAGAGGCTGGGGAAATGGGCAGAACCTCATGAAGTTCAACAAGGAGAAGTGCAAAGTCCAGCACCTGGGGAGGAACAATCCCAGCCACAAGTATAAGCTTGGGGCCGCCCAACTGGAAAGCAGCTTGGCAGAACACATGACAGCAAACGGGGAGGAGGGTCTGATACACCAAAGGGTTTTGCTGCTATCCAGAGGGACCTGGAGAGGCTGGAGAAATGGGCAGAACCTCATGAAGTTCAACAAGGAGAAGTGCAAAGTCCAGCACCTGGGGAGGAACAATCCCAGCCACAAGTATAAGCTTGGGGCCGCCCAACTGGAAAGCAGCTTGGTAGAAAACGACCTGGGGGTCTTGGTGGGCACTAAGGTGAACATGAGCCAGCAACATGTCCTTGACCCAAAGAAGGCTAATGGTATCCTGGGCTGCATTAGACAAAGTATTGCCAGCAGGTCGAGGGAGGTGATCCCTCTCCTCTACTCAGCACTGATGAGGCCACACCTGGAATGCTGTGTCCAGTGCTGGACTCCCCAGTACAAGAGAGACATGGACATACTGGAGAGAGTCCCACGAAGGACCACCAAGATGATGAAGGGACTGGAGCATGTCTCCTAGGAAAAAAGGTTGACAGAGCTGGGACTGTTCAGCCTGGAGAAGAGAAGGCTCAGAGGGATCTCATCAATGTATATACACACCTGAAGGCAGGGTTCAAAGAAGGTGGAGCCAAACTCTTTTCAGTGGTGTCCAGTGCCAGAACCGGAGGCAATGGGCACAGACTGAAACACAGGAGGCTTCCTCTGAACATCAGGAAACACTTTTTCACTGTGAGGGGACTGAGCACTGGCACAGATTGCCCAGGGAGGTGGTAGAGTCTCCATCCTTGGAGATACTAAAAAAAGTCTAGACACAGTCCTGGACAAGCGTTTTGTTATTCTGTGATTCCTCTACTCGAGCAAACTTTTGTGTTTCTGCGGAAGTAAGACTAGGGAAACTGCTGGTGTTGTTTTTCAGTCATATGAAATGGGAATACTATCAGTCCTCTGATAGGTGAAAAATAAGGTCTCCAGGCCAGTTCTGCCAAGGTATCCAGATGTCAGGTTGGCAGACCTGGCCTGAACATTTCTACCAGGACACTAGCATTTATTCTGTATCTCTTTTTTTACTAATGAACCCGACCAGTCTTTATCATCTTCATATGACTCTTGGCTGGCTTGATACTGTTAGTTTCCTTCAACAATGGAAGTGCGCTCATGCTAGATAGAGATGGTTTCACATCAAAAACATATGTTAGAGAGGCATCTTCTGTGTCAGGGAAGAGAATTTGAAGTGTCTTCACACCTTTTAAACATAAAAACACACTTAAGTTTCAAATATTTTTTAATGCAGAAAATGCTATCTCCTTTTATCAGCATTTTCAATTACACAGATTTTACCAAATGAACTAATTTGACACCCTTCTCCCCAGGCACAGAGAGACATTTGAAGAAATACCTCATTAGCCTATTTTTAAAAACGTGCCAAGCTGGATGAAGCAAGAAAGATTTTAATGAGGTATTTTTACTTTGCTAGGATTGAAATGTTTGTCAGTTTTCCATTTTGTTGATTTAGTAGAGCTCTTGAATTCTTACATGGCTTCAGACCTTTTAAAATAACCAAGAATAAATACTATTATATGATTAAGGATTCTGAGCTAGACTGATATACTAGAGCACAAACAATTTTCAGACTTAGACTTAAATTCTGTAGTACTAATTTAATACAGAATTGAAATCTTTATTCTCCTTTAAAAAGAAAAATTAATTTCTGCTCTCAAAAGTCAACAACCTATCTATAAGAGACTGGTGGAAAGTTAGAAATTGTTTTTTTATTTAAAGGGTCACAGAAACACAGCAATGCAAGCAAGGTTTTTTTGTTTAAATTCTGTATTTCATTTTCTTTTCAAGTTTCCAAAACAGCAGTGATGATGTGCTGATTTCATGTCCTGGTTTTGAAAAAAAAACATTTTCCTTCTTGTTATCTTGTTTCTGTTTGGAAGACAGTATATACAACTAGATTAATCTAGCTGAGTATACCTGCCAATCATTGACCATACACAGTCTGCTACCAAACACACAGTGACATGTTCGCAGTTTATGGAGACTGACTTTGAGGTTTTCTCTCAATTTTCCTCTTATATGGTCACCTGATCTGTCGTTTATAAGCAATCATTGATTAAAACCACTCTCAGATAGGACAGTAATATCACAGAAATTATTCTTACATTTAAAACTCTCGTGAAAACCTGAAGCAGTAATTGGACTCGAGCTGAAGCAGCGGAGAGGCAAAAAGGGGAAGGAATAATGATGCTAAGTGGATTTGATTACAGCCTTACTTTCAGCTGAAAAGGTTCACATTATGTGGCCATTAAGGGTTCCTTCTACAGCATAAAATGGCGACCAGTACTACAGAAATTTATGCTGTACTATGCCACTAGAACAAAAAATATTCCATACCTGAGGCTTAGGCAACCTCAAGCAAATTCCCAGCCTTTGACAAAACTAGAAACTATGTTATCAGATTAAAAGTGCAATTTCCAATCAAACTCTGAACCTTGAATAGCAGCTAAAAGAAACAGATCACATGGACCAGGAATTCCTATGGAATTTTGGAGGAAAAAGAAAGTGTATGGGCTTTGGAAGCAAGGTCAGGCTACACAGGGGGAGTACAGAGGTGCTGTTTACCACTGTAGCAAGCAAATTTGTACTGCCAAAGCTCAATTGCAGTCAGTCTCACTTTGGTGCCTGGTAATATTATGGAGAAGATTATCTGGGAGTGCTTGAAAAACACTTGAAAGACAATCACCAGTCAAAGCCAACGTGGGTTCATGAAGGGAGAGTCGTGCCTTACTAACTCTATATCCTTTGATGACAAGGTGACTGCCTAGTGGACAAAGGGAAGGCAGTGGATGTGGCTTTTTTGAATTTTAGCAAAACTTTTGATACTGTCTCTCACAGTATCCTTCTGTATGATGGGTGAACAATTGACTGAAGTGTTGCGTTCGAAGAATTGTAGTAAATGGGGTAACATCTGGCTGGTGGCCAGTCACTAGTGGTGTTCCCCAAGGCTCAATGTAAGGCTTCTATGTTTTTATGAGTTCCGTGGGCAAAGGAGTTGAGTGCACACTAAGTAAGTTTACTGGCAATACTAAATTAAGAGGAGCAGTTGATTCCCTTGAGGGTAGAGAAGCCTTACAGAGAGATATATGGATAGATTAGAGCACTGGGTAATTGCCTCCCATATGAAATTTAACAGAAACAAATGTTGGATTCTCCACCTGGGATGATGTAGTCCTGAATGTATGTATAGACTTGGGGACAAGAGGCTGGAGTGCAGCCCTGCAGAAAGGGATGTGGATGTTTTGGTTGATAGTTATCTCAAAGTGAGTCAACAATGTGCCCTGTTGGCCAAAAGGGCCAACTGGGGTGCATTAAGCACAGTATAGTTAACCGGTTAAAAGAAGTGATTGTGCTGATACACTGGTGCAGCCTCGTCTTGAGTGCTGTGTGCAGTTTTGGGCTCCCCAACATGAGAAGGATATAAAAATATTAGAACGTGTCCAAAGGAGGGCAATGAAGATGGTGGAAGGACTAGAGGGCATGACTTACCAGGAGCAGCTGAGGATGCTAGGTTTGTTCATCTTAGAGAAGAGTAGACTGAGAGGTGACCTCATTGCTGTCTACATCTTTGTCATGAGGGGAAGCAGAGAGGGAGATGCTGATTTCTTCTCTCTGGTATCCAGTGATAGGAAGTGACGGCTTAAAGCTGCATCAGGGGAAGTTCAGATTGGATATTAGGAACATGTTCTTCACTGAGTCGGTGGTCAAGCACTGGAAATGATCATGGCCCCAAGCCTGCTGATGTTCAAGAAGCAGTCGGACAAGGCTCTTTGATATATGGTTTAACTTTTAGTTTACCCTGTGTGTAGTCAGGAGTTGGACTCGATGATCCTCATGGATCACTTCCAACTCAGGATATTCTACGATTCATTAAAAAATTTATTTCGTAACACAATACTCATGAAACAGCACCTCAGAAGCACTGTCTCTCTCTGAGGATGCTCTTCTGCAAACTACTTTGTGATGTGGAAACAAACTATGATTCAATATGTATTGTAATAAAATTAACTATTGAATCATTTTTGGCAAAAACTATGCTATTATATTTGCATTCTTGTAAAGATTACAAATGCTGTTCACAGCTCCATCAGTTGTATTGTAAAAGAAAAAGTGATCAAGTCATGTAGTTTATATTCAACAGAGTTACAGTAAGTTTCTCTAAGAGGAGAAAAAGCCTGTTCCCAGAGGAGATTGTGTGCCAGGCTTTATTTCGTGAGATTCTACATTATTGTCATTAGTACTATTATTATTCTCTTATTCTCTTGCCCAGCACACCAACTTTATTCCCAAATGGAGACTCAGTCCTATTTATGCATATGTTATCATCATGCTGCAAAAAGCACCAGCAGGCTCTGTTCTGGTAGGACGAATTGAGTTATATCAGCTGTATCACCATTTCTTAGATCGCCTCTCTTTCATGCAACAAATAATTCTACAATTCTAGAAATACTAGCTCACTAGTATTTCTTACAATCTAACACATTAGAGAAGAAAAACATAGGGGAAAATCTTGTAGCAGTCTGGTAGCTGATGAGATCATACCCATTTTCCTAACCTGGTTGAGGCATTACTCTCATCAGCACAATATCTTACGGACACCTCATTGCCACCAGAAAAGGCACTTTGGGGTGTGTATTTGTTGCATAGTCATTAAGGACTTGTATCTGTTTCTATTCTAGCGGCACTTCTCATAACAATGAGCTCCTTTGGCCACTGTTTGGATCATGCTTTTTGCACCTCTGCAGAAAATTCTATTAGAGCCTGGTCCTAGTCCCACCTAACTCAATAGACGGTTCCTGGTTGACTTGAATTACAGTAATAGCCTTCTATAGTCCCAGGTTATACAATAGGCTAAGTCAGAATAAAATTCCTTTTTCTTTAAAAAGAGAAAAAGGCGGGGGGAGGGGGGGGAGACACCAGAAAAAAACACATATATATGTGTGGAGGAAAGGGGGTGGGAATCAGTTATTCATTATATGCGTGCCATGTATCCCTGCAATGCCAAGAACAAAATGACAATAATAATATTAACAATGTGTGGGCATACCTATTGTTTCTCAAACCAGCTTTTACTAACTTGTTTTAAGATTCTTTCCTGGGATCTTGGACAAACTGTAGAAGAAGGGAAACATAGGCAATCAGAGTACTGAAAAGAATCAGAAAAAAAAAATTAGTTTAGTGTTGTGGGGATGAAGACATTGCAAGGGGATGCCATCTATGCTGAAATTAGAAAAGATAAAAAAAAAATCTATAACTTTCAAGACTTGAAAGAAATTAAAAGAAATAAAACAGTGTTTTGTGGTTGCTGAAGTCATAAGTGAGCTAAATCTGTGCCCTTTGAGAGGCTCCCTTTACATCCTGACCTCTGTCAGCTGACTGACTCCAGGTTAGCACATTTCACTGACCCATCCCAGTCTCTCCATAAGCTGTAAGAACAAAATCATTCATATCAGTGAGACTACAAATTCTCACAGCTATGCTCACTCTTACATTGCGTATTTCAATATGTAAAACCTAGCTGACTGCCTTTATAATCTCAGAAAACAAAGAATACTAGAATACAATAGCAAATGCTTTTACAAGTTTTTTATCTTTGTATTTTGTGAGGTTGCCTAAAAAATAAACTTTTCAGGTTTGAAAGTCTAATAATAGTGGTGCTGATCAGGGACAGCAAGTATCCCTGGAAACTGGACAAAATATTTGCATTCATTGCTCTATTTTTTCATCAAAATTATGTTTTAGTTTCTAAGGAATTATAAGGAATGTCAATAATGATATATAGCAAAAAAAAAATTGGAAAGTCAGGTGCACTAGAGGATTTCCATTAGATCAAAGAAATAATACATTACAAGAAAGCAGTTACCACATTAAATGTTTAGAATATATATGGCATCTACAAAAGATTGGACCTCTGTCTTCTCTTTATCACTTATTCCTATGATATACTATCAAGAGGTTATTAACTGTAATTTGGGAGTTATTTATAGAACATCACCATTGCTCAAGCAGGAATCTCATGCTTATCCTGATACAGCTTTTATACCACTTATTCTATGGTTTTTAAAAGTCCTTATCCTGATAAGAGGAAAAGCAGACCTCTGGGACACTGAGCTCAAAGATTTCCTATGTGAATACAGAAATCCAGCCCGTACTGTTACTACACAGGCCAGAAGCATCCTGTCATTCCAATCTTGTTCCCATTGCTCAAAGTGCTTTTGAATAAGAATATTCAAAATAGGGGGTGGCAACCTTCACCTGTGACCTATAAAAACTTCCCATTATCTGGAAGCATCCATGAAGGATTCCTGGATCTGACTGCTTTATGTCACCAAAAGTTTCAGATCCTAAAGTCCAGCAAATATACTTTAGCAAATTTTGAAAAAGAAAAAAGAAGGATAATATACTTGGTACAGTATAGCTTTGTTCTGTGTTTCACTACATTTACTTAGTACAGGTTTCCTTTGTAACCTTGCTACTGGTGGTGGAGGCAGCCTCTTTCTTTTTCCCCCAAGAAAATTTAAAATGGATTTGTTAACCTTACAACAATATAAACTTAAGCTGAACTTTTTTTTCTCCCTCTGAATTCACATTTTCAGGACATTTTAATTCCATATTTACATGTCAAATAAGTTCACATTGCAAGAGGTATCATCAATTTGTTTACTTTTTTTTTTCTCAGTTCTGTACAACATTAACATCAGAGCAGAATTCACTCCAGTCTCTACTAAATATTTCCATCTTTGATTGATTTTGAAGAGAAATTCCCTGGTGAATCACAGAAATTATTTCCACCCCTACAAGTATGAAGGTAAACAAGCATAATTGTAAACAAGCATAAGAGTAAACAAGTTTTAAAGTGTTCCCATTCAGTGCCGTGATTTCTCAGAGGATCTCACATCAACACAAAACAGGTTAGAGATTTATCATTCACATCTTTCAGTCAGAAGCTGCTATTGAGGTTCACATTCAGTTCTGAAGTTTACTAAACTTTAAAATCTTCCCAGTGAGACTTTACAGAAATATTTGAGTCTGTATGTGAGTTGAAGAAGAGCTTTTTAACCCAACTATAACTTAAAATTAAAATGGTAGTGACTATGTAAAACAACATGGGTTTTAATGATGCAAAAAAAGGCAAGAGACATAAGAAAGACTATACAAAAAATTCCAGGAGGGTCAGAAGCCAATAGCTCTTACTCCTGGTGAGCGCTACCTTTGTCTCCAGTAGTTCAGCCAGCCCTAACTTTTGATGAATCTTCCACAAAAGTGGTTGTTTTCAGACTTCAGTGACCTGGATGGGCCAGAGACCGCTGTGGCGGTCAAAATTCGACATTTTGGACAAAATTGTGGACAATTTTGGACAAAATTTGGCTGCAAGGCAATAGGCTGAGTGATCAGTCTGCTCACAGTAGTGACTGGCATGCATCAGCACAAAGAAGAAGGGGGCCTGGGGTTTCTTCCTTGCTCCAGTCCTGGCTACTAGCAAGCAGCAAGAGAGAAAGCTGAATCTTAGTTTTCTCAAATTTCTGCTCAGTCCAGCAGGAGCTTGGCTCTCTCTCCTTTTCTCCATTGTCTGCAAAGGTATCTCTGGTTGTTGGATTTCACAACAGGGATGAAATGACACATCCAAAACTGCAAATACTTACTGCAATTATTTGGGGGAGTGCAAGAGAAACATTCTTGTAATAACCAAAAGCAAGCTACAGCAGTCAAAGCTGACTTTGAAATTAATCACAGGTTGCTTTAACACAGTTCAGTGGATGATTCATTACAGGTTATTTTGCAAGGCACTTTCCCAACTTTCAGCATGTACTTTCATGCTTCTCAGCCTGCGACCTGTTCATAGAGAAGATGACCAGGAGAATTCTTTATGCTGCTGCTCAGCAGTTGCCAAATAATTTTATTTAAACAGTGTGCATTGCTGATGTCCTTTCACACCTAAGCCTTTCTTCTGCTGTAAAGTCCAGCCCTGTACTTTGTTTAAAGCTTAGCAGAGCTATGTGTTTCAAGACGCTAAGCTATGATACATCTTGGAAGCTTCTTTATTCTGCAGAATCTGAAAAATGCACAACACAGGCAGGTGTTTTAATTTTTTTCCTGTACTGCCAAACTCATTGTGCAGATACAGAAGGTTGGCCCTGGACATTCAGATGGATGGAGGCCAGGAGGAGGTTCTTGGGTATGTACTAAGTCCTGCCATAGAATGGCTGTTTGTTGATAAATACCTGGTAAATTATTTCTTCTGCAACTTTCATTCATCACCTGTAGTGTAAGGCTCAATCTTTTTCATATGTCAGCAGTGCTGGGAAATTATTGCTGTTTGTAAACTTCTCTGAGACTCTTGAATGGAAGATGTTATAGAAGAGTGACACAGAAGTTATAGGAGGGAAGTTCTCTGGATAGAAGTTTTACTTCACTTGACAACATTACATTGATGATGAATTTATCTGCCTCGTAGAAAAACATTTAAATATTTTCCATAGCAGAATACATGGACATGTGTGAATACTCAAAAGAGAGGAATTCCCTTTCAACTACATATGCCTGTTTATTAGTTAGCTCTCCTTTACTGTTAGTATTAAAAGCTTTGAAGAACAAGTGCCTACAAGCAGGCTGCATAGTTTGAAAAGCAGTGGCAAGGGACCCAATGATTTCTGAAGACAAGTGAACACAGACAGGAGAAGAAATGAGCAAGAGAAGGATTTGATTAAGGTCGCATGCATCAAATGTGGCAGTTCATAATTCCAATTATGTTAATAGGATTAATGTGCTTCAGCCTGTCAGTTGTATTTAAAACTAGCAAAACACAATGCTCATTCTCAAGATGTGCACACCCTTTCCCTTTGAGCTGCAGGATGTGAGAGCTCACAAAGCAGCAGTTGCACCAAGAGCAGCAGGCAACAGCAACAGGGAAATGAAGAGCATCTGGCTAAGACATAATTGCAAACTTAAGTAGTTTCCAGTCTGAACTGGAAACGCACTGAGCAGAGATAATGCTGTGTTAGTGGTAGAAGGCTGGCCTGTTTTCCATTTGACCAGGAAACAGAAAGACTGCACGCAGACAGAGCAGTAAGCAGCTCAGCAGAGAGGTCACTCTCCCACGTATAACTAACAAAAAGTACCACTCAGGGCTAGGAGAAGTGAGGGCTGGCAGGGACAGGTGCTTGGGGGATACAGTCTTTGGCCTCTCTTTGCGTGTCAGATCTAGAATTACAATGAGATTGTGTGTGAAGTGGTTTTGGTATGCTAGCCAGCTGAAGAAGGACATAACCACAGCAATGTATTCTCCCACCTTCGAATTCTCAGTCTTCCCTGGCCTTGTAGACCAAATCAGCACAAGTGATGCTGACTTATTTTGGCACTTACACACTAGCTTACACAAACCAGCACTGTAAACAGGATGGCTTGAGAGAAGACATGGGGGTTGCTGGCTCAGAGAACTTCTTATGCCTTGTGACATTGCGTCTCTGGCACTTTCTACTAGGCAGAGCAACATTTCACAGGTATAAAACATATTTCTAGGATCACCTCTTCAGTGCTTTCCTTCCTGTGATGGCCGTTTCTGAGCAGAAAAGCAAGGGTGCCACAATGGAGTAAGTGTTTAAGTGTGAGGAGTCCCACATTTCCCCTGCTCCTTTCACCTGTGAGATCTCCAACTAATGGAGATGTTTGCAAATACCTTTTTAAATGGCATTTTTCCTGAAGTAAAGGAAGGAAGATGACAGTACTTCCCTAATACTGACTCACTGGAACCTACATGGAATAGTAGGAGTGGATGGGAATCTGTAGGGTTCACCAGGCTTGGCAGCCTCTCAGTGACATCATGAAGGCGAGCCCCCTTGTAGGCAGCCAAATTCTCTAGAGAAGCTGTCTGGACAGCAAATGGGTGCTTCAGTGCCTCTCAGTAAGGCATCTCCAATTACTGATACTTTACATGCTTTTCTGATGGCACTGGTTCTAACGCCGGTAGGTGGTTGGATGAACTTTGCATGGTGGGCTTCTCTTGGACCCTGTCCTTTACTCACGTGCTCTTAATTCTTCACCCCCAGAGCATCATATCTGTTATGCAGGGGCACTTTAGGGAAGCGGGAAGGTTCTTCCTTCTGCCCTGAGCAGAGACAAGGGTCCAGTTTCCTTCAACTCATAGGTTACTTGTGTGAGTCAGCTCAAGGTTGAATTCAGGCTTACCTTCCCTTTGCCGCAGCCTTAAGGCAATGACCTTGAAATATTAGATAGTCTACAGCAGCAGGAAACACAATAACAAGTAGACTTCAATTACTGACAAGCTGGCTGAATAACGTCAGACCACAACAGAAGGTCTACAGTTTTAGACATCCTAAATTACTGTTTTTAGAGGAAATACACCAGTGAAACAGAATCTCTTCATCTAGGGTTGCATTCTAGGGTTCAAGGTGTAATTCTGAAAAACAGATCCAAGAAGGGATACCAAGAAATTATCTAGTCCACCTTTTTGTCCCAAGACATATTATACATATATACATATTACTAACAGGGTGTTTCCAAACTGCTTTTAAACACCTTAACAGTGAAGACTCTCAAGTAAGACCTTCTCAGATAATCTGTTGGAAAAGAGCTGCAGTCTTTGGAAAGCCCATGCAGGAGAACCTCTTGGCAGGACCTGTGGCCCTGGGGGACCCATGTTAGAGCAGTCTGTTCCTGAAGGACTGTACCCTGTAGAAAGGATCCTTGTAGAATCAGTTCTTGAAGAACTGCAGCCCATGGAGAGGACCCACCATGGAGCAGTTCATGAAGGACTGTACCCCATGAAAGGGACTCACGCTGGAGCAGGGGAAAAGGGTGAGGAGGAAGGAACAGCAGAGAGGAACTATTATGGACTGACCACAAGCCCGTTCCCTGTCCTTGTGCCGCTTGATTTGGGAGGAGATAGAAGTCAGGAGTGAAGTTGAGCCTGTGAAGAAGGGGGTGGAGGTAGAACCAAAAAAAGGCCCTTGTAATTGCTGTGGAGTCCTGCGACAGTGACAGTAAGGTCATTAGCCTGCAGCTCTGCACCTCTTAAAAGTACCACTGATATAGTTGCTTTAGTAATCAAAAGTAGACTTGCTGTGTTAGTGGTGATTCATAGTAAGCTGTAATAGAGAAATTTAGGAAATAAAGCCTCCATGTCCTTGTCCATTAGGACAAAATCCTGCAAACCACCTGTTGCAATTGCTATACACTTACGGGCTGGGTCCACTTTGGGATGTGATCCTGGTGTTATTCTTTGTGTACTACCATGGGGCGGTGCAGGAGTCTGCCTCCATCTTCAGCCACACATCCAGTGGCTGAAGTCAGCAGGAGCTGAAGTGAACCATCTCCCATGAGCCTTCTTGGCCTCTGACTGCAGAACCCCCACCTCCAGGCTCCCCATGGCCTTGGCGGCCCTGTGACAGACTCACGGTCTCACCCCCTTGCAACAGCCCCAAGGCAGCCAGGCCCTTTCATCCTCTCTCCCCAGGTGCTGAGAGCAGAAAAGGTGCCCTCTCAGCAGGCTGCAGGGCCAGGAATGCAGGACATGGAAGAAGGGCTCAAACCACCCTTGAAAGTTCATACTTTTATCGATGGCTGGAAGACACACACCAGCTGGCTGTGCTGAGGCACCACTGCTTCCTGCCTGTGGTTTCCCTGTCTTGTCGGCCACTTCTCAGTTGCCTTCTGGCGGGGTGCCGAGCCCCTGGCCAGGAGCCAGGTCCAGGTTGAGGCACAGGGTTGAACCAGACCCCTCTGCCATGGCATCACCTGATCTTCTTTCAGCCCACCACCGCTGCAGTGGTGCCTTGCTAGCCTTGCCAGAGGTGACTCAATCCACTTGGGTTGGCCCTCATCTTCTGGAGGGTTCACACCTTGGGCTGAACGTCATCTTCCGCAGGGCATACCTTGATGGACGGCATCCACTCTTCTGCTGGATCCATCTCTATCAGTTCCTCATCATCCTTTCTTGGACGTTTAGCAAGGGGCTGCAGAGTGATGTTATCTTTGTTTGCGGTGAATTTCTTCTTCCTCCCCAGCTGCACCACTGGATCAATCCTTCAGGCTTTGTGGCACACCACAAAAAGGCTGGCAGTCCCTGCTTGATGCTTGCCTGCACCCAGCCTCCTCCAAATCTCCTTGGTACTCCAGAAGCCAGAAACTCAGTGAGTGGAAGCCAGCAGCAGGGGTGCCTTTTTTATGGGGCCGGGGACAGTGGGCAGTGAGGCGGTGTATGCCGTCGGGAGGCTACTGTGGTGCTGGCCCACAAATGGCTGAATATGCCTCCAGGTGGTAGTGTTAGCTGTTGATGGGGGTGTCGACACAATAGGTACCAATTCCTGTGTGGTATGAGCTGCGCTTATGCTGTGGCTCCCATGCTGGAAAGCTGAAGGATGGAAAAATTAAAGGAAGGTGCTCGACAGAAATTTAGCCTAGCTGCGGAAGACAAGCAATTGTAATTACACTCTGTCTTACAATCACAGCCAAGGATGGTTACAATTCAAATATAACAGAACGCCAGCCGGTATCCACTCTTACCTAAAAACCTCATGATAAGGAGTCGGGGAAGAGGAGTGGGGGAGAAGGAGGAAAATGAACAAGAACAGGAACAGGAAAAGCAGGAGGAACTGGAAGAAGAAGAGAAGTAGGACAAACTGGAGGACGAGGAGGAGAAACCAGAAGAGGAGGAGGAGGATGCAGAAAAGCAGGAACAGAAGAAGGAGGCAGATGAGCAAAAGGATGAGAGTGTGAAAGCAGAGGACAATGACAAGAAGGAGGAGGAAGATGATCAAGAGCAGAGTGAGGAGATGGAGGATAATTTGGGGAAAAAGGAACAGTTGGATGAGAAGGACTAAGAGGAGAAGGTGAAGATAAAGAAGAACAGGAAGAGGAGGAGGAATAACAAAAGAAAGAGCTGTGTTATCAACACCCTTCTAGCTAGGAACACAAAGCACAGCTCTGTATGGACTGCAGTGGCAAATTTAACTCCATTACAGCCAGACCCAACACAGATATACACAACTTCTCTGATAAAGGATATCTGATACAAGTCGAATAAAACAACATGCCCCCCAAAATTTCGTTCATTCACTTTGAGATGCGGGGAGAGGTACATGTGTGTCTGTGTGTGTGTGTGTGTTATGTCTTAGGAAAAATGCTAGTATAGATGCTCTTAAAAATACTACCTGGTTTTTTTTACACTAGTAAATCTAAACCATCAAATACAATGTAAATATCATTCAACAACATGTCTGTACTAGAGGTCAGCTGGCTAGTCATGGCCATGGGCTTGGCTACCAGACCTCAGAGCACAGGTACTGCACAGTTTAATGATATTAGCTCTCATTTTAGCTCTTGGGATTGTGCTTTTAGGGCTTGTAGCTTGTCTCAAATCATGGTGTCCATCACTTTTATCCAAACAGGTACTGTGTACTTGCCTCCCAGTGGACAAACCCTCTCAGAAGTTACAACAACACTGGACCTAAACGGACACAAGTGTCCTCTGCCTCACATACTAGGAGGCAAGAAAGACATACAGGAAGCAAGTGGAACAGCAAGAAAAGGGGGAGGAAGAAAAGAAGGAGGTGCAAAAAGAGAAGGAAACAGAGCAAACAGTAGAAGTGGGAACAGGAGGAGAGCGAGAAAGAGGAAAAATAGAGAAAGGAGAAAGAACAGGAGGAACGGGTGAAATAGTAACAGCAGGAGAAAGAGGAGGAGGAACAGGATGAACAGGAGAAGGAGGAGGGAAAGGAGGATGACGACGAGTTTGGACACACACAGGAACAGGAGGAGGAGCAATGATATTAGGAACAGGAGGAAGAAAAGTGGGATGAGGAGCAACACAAGGATGAGGAGGAAAAGAAGGAAATGAAGGAGGAGGAGAAGGAGGAAGAGGATGAGGAAGACCAGGAGGAGGACTACAAGAAAACAGGAACAGAAAGAACAGGAGAAGGATGAGGAATAGAAAGGGGAACATGAACAGAAACAGGAAAAACAGGAGGAACAGAAAGAAGAAGTAGGGTAAGCAGGACAAGGAGGAGGAAGCAGAAAAGGAGGAACAGGAGGAGGAATAAGAGGAGGAGGAGGAGGAGCACATGTGAAAGTGGAGGAGGACAAGAAAGAGGAAGAAGATGATCAAAAGCAGAGCAAGGAGATAGAGGATAATTTGGGGAGAAAGGAACAGGAGAAAGAAAAACAGGAGGAAGTAGAGAAGGAGAAAAAGGAAGAGAAGGAAAAAGAGGAGGAAGAACAGGAGCTGAAGGAGAAATAGGAGGAGGTGGATTAAGAACAGAAGGAAGAAAGGGAAGTAATGGGCGGAAAGAGGAAGAGGACAGTTAAAGGAACAATAGAAGGAAGAGGAGGGGGAACAGGATGAGGAGAAACAGGACAGGGAGGGGGAGGAGGAACAGGAGAAGTAGGAAGAGGGGGAGCAGAAGAAGGAAGAAATGGAGGATAAGGTACAGGAAGAAGAGGAGGAGAAGGAACAGGAGGAAAAGGAACTGAAATAGGAGGAGCAGCTGGAGGAAGAAGAGGAGGAGGAGGAGAATAAGGAAGAGGAGAATCAGAGAGAGGAGGAACAGGAGGAAAAGGAAAAAGAATAAGAGAGAGGAGCAGGAGCAGGAAGAGGTGGAGAGTCAACAAAAATGAGGATGAAGAGCTGGAGAGTGGGGAGAAAAAAGAAACAGAGCAGAAGAAAGATTAAAAGGAAGAGGAGGAGCAGGATGAGAAACAGAAACATAATGGAGAAAAAAGGGTCGGATGAACTGGAGGAAGAAGTGAACAGAAGGAGTAACAGGGACAGGAGGAGGAAAAGCAGGAACAGGAACCACAGGAACAGGAGGAATAGGAGAAGGAACAGGAAAAAGTTCAGCAATGGGAGTTGGAGGAAGAGGAGGAGGAGGCAGCACAGGAGAAACAGCAGAAATAGGAGGAGGAGGGGACCAAGAGGAGGAGAAAGACAAGGAACAGAAAAAGAAGAATGATGAACAAAAGGAAAAGGAGGAGGAGGAGGAGGAATACAAGAGGAGAAGGAGAAATAAAAGGAAGAAAAGAAGGAACAGGAAGTTAAGAGGAGAAACAGGAGGAAAATGAGGCAGAGGTGGATGACGAAGGAAAGGAGTAGGACAACTAACAAGATGAGAAACAGCAGGAAGAGGAGAAGTAAGAGGAAGAAGAGAAACAGGAGGAGAACAAGAAATAGGAAAAACAGGAGGAACAAGAGGAGGAACAAGAGGAGGAAGGAAAGAAGAAAAAGGAGACAGAGGAACAGGAAGACAACGGACAGGGAAGGGAGGATGAAAAGAATGAATGGGAGGAAGAGGAGGGGGAGGAAGAGGAGGAGGGGGAGGATGAGGAGAATGAGGAGGATGAGGAACAGGAAGAGGAGGAGGACCACGTGGAAAGTCAGGAATAGGAGGAGGAAGAAGAAAAAGAGGAAGAGGAAGAGGAAGGCAAAGAAGAGGAAAAGAATGAAGGAAGGGCAGGAACAGGAGGAAGATGAAGAGGAGAAATACAAGGAACAGGAGAAGGAGGAACAAGAGGAAGAGGTGGAGAAAGAAGAGAAGGATGAGAATGGCGGCTCATGGTTTAGACAGGTACACT
>NW_009218627.1:0-12853 GCF_000690835.1 Fulmarus glacialis
AGGATGCCCCTGGATTTTGGAAGAGCAAGACAGCTCCCTGTCTTTGTATTTAGCTGTTTTCTTCGTAGAAAAGTGATTTCAGTTCTGTGGAGGCTGCATGCATTTTTACTAGTTCTCTAATGTATCTTCTAGGTGCTAATTAATAGTAAATTAATGATAGATATAATGCTACAATAATGATATTGCATCAAAAATTAGTACATGCAAAGTATCTAAGAAGAAAGTAACTTTAATATACAACCTATCCATCAGATAAACAGCTAAATAAGTTTCAGGAAAGGATGTAAAGAAGGGTGGGTATCTCCAACCACTAGGCAGGAAAAAAGAGGTAGATTGCTAACATTGCAAGTTCAGAGGTGAAATGGGGTGAGGAATAATTTAGGGAGTTATTTTCATCATGTGGTTGCTCAGAGACACCTTCTTTTGAATATTCACGTAGGCATGGATTTCCTCCTGGTCTGCTGTGACGCTATTAAGGGCACCACCACAAGGTGGGGAAGATAATACGCCTTTCCTGGTGGCATTCATAGAGCTGAAAATGAAGAGAGTTCATTATGGTCATTTAGCTTAATCTCCTGAATATGACAGGCCATAAACCTTCATCTTTGACCAGTAGGAGATCGGGTGTTAGACTAAATGGATTAGTCTTCGCCTTTGTGGTAGTTCTTAGCTGGTTCAAAGACAGTTACAATCCCTCAATTACAACTATCTGCAGATGGCTTTAGGTAGTTTTTCTGCCCTTTTTCCTGCAGAAAGGTTAATTGTTCCAATTTATTCTAGCTTTTTCATCTTTTTCTCATTCTTGCTGTACCTACTCTAACTGATCTAAAACAAATCAGTGTACTCTCCTGAAAGGGTCTGACTTCTTGTTTAACTACTCTGATGGTTTCAAAAGTGTCATTCATTATTGTCATGTTCCCAGCAATTCAAGTGTGCAAAGACTTGGCCAGAAAGCAAGTACAATGCCCAGGCAGCTAAACTGCAGATTTTTTTTTTTTTTGCATTTAGAAGTCCAAATTCAGTTTACTCAAGTATTAATTCAAGAGGTTATTCATTATCTGAGAAAAGTCAGACACCTAGCGGGTACTTGAAAAAAACCTGTATAATATCATGCATATTTGACAAACTTCAGACAAACTGTTTTACCAGTAAATCATTATGAAGTTGCTATATCTTTCTTATCTGTTTAGGTACTACCTTTTTTAAACAGGAACTGTTGCCACAACTGGGTACAGCACCTGATACAATGATACATCAGTTTTGGTGTGAACTTCACATGGTCTGGCAAAGCAAAAAAAATCACCATTGTTTATGGGTTTCAGAAATTCTAAATTTCAGAACTTTGAGTCTCTCAGAAGTTCTTCTGGTTTGAGTTTTGGATGGTGATATGAAAAAAGGATGTCACTGGATATAAAGATTAATGACCTGCAGAAGGAAATGAGTCCTCAGAATTTGTTGGTGTACTGCAATGGATAACAAAACTCTTGCTAATACTCTGCTTACTATTTCCTTATAGTACCTAACTAACCTACAAATATTTTTTTCTGCCATATCACCCCTTCATTAGATTGTTCTCTGTGTAGACATACATTTCTTCCTATGCTAAGTAGACTCTAACTCAGTTCCTCAGATGTGGCATTTTATTCTCCACAGCTTAGGGATAATTTAATCTTCAGCGCAAACAACACAAGGAACTCTCTGATGTATATAGGATGTTACAGCTCTGGGAGTCATTTGCCCAATGCAACACTGCTGGTGTGTGCTGTGCATCTGTGCCCATCTGCACATCCATGCGATGCATTTAGATAGCCCACAGTTTCAGTATTATGGCTAAAACCACCCGAGGATTAATATCACTAGATGTTCTTCTGGTAGACAATCCTTGCACTGAGGAATCCTAGCTTTGGCCCAAAATTGGCACTCATTTTCCAAATGTAGAGTTTCAGAAGAGGCTACAAAAGAGATAGATGTTCACTCATTCCATTTTGTAGAAGAGCTGTCAAAAAATGAATGCTTGAAACACCACAGACCCAAGTATTTTTTATGCTTTTATTGTTTGAGATTTAAAAACAGGAGCCTGAGTGACTTTCGATAGGAACTATTAGAACCGATTTCCACAGGATGATAATTCAGTGATAACATAAGCAGCGCAGTTGCTTCTAAGAATGATGGCTGAAGGGCAGTCAATCCTGTTTTACGTAGCTGTACCAACTACATCAGACGGTGATTTTCATGTCTCCACTGAGCACATTTTTGTTTTTAATCCTCTCTTGTTCAAGTTCAGGTCTTTAAAATATGCTTTGTTGTAGTGTTTCCACCAAGGAGGCAGGATAGATTTCTGTGCCATGATTTTGGAAGTTATTCGTTGTAATTGTTCAACATAGAAAAACATTGCCTTGGAAAATGATTTATGATTCAAAAAGATTGGCAATATTAATGGATTTTCAGGAGGTGGGCCATGAGCACAGCAACGTGGCAGGGGAGGGGTCTTCTTGATCTCATCTCTGTCTCTTATCAGTATATGTTATCAACCAGGTCAGCAATGAAGGGAATTGCACTGCTTCTCTGTAGTATACAGTAAAAATTAATCAAGGAGAACTACCACTCGCGATAGGTAGCAAGCACTCTGAAAAATGAGAACTTTTTTCCTCTAGGGTGACAAAAGAGAAGGATGGCTATTCCTCATTGTCATCTTTATTAACTTGCAATTCAGCCCCCACAGCCCCTAGACGAAATAGGATCCTTGTTGTTAAAGATAACAAATATATGTATTTAGGTATAAACATATCCTGCCTGGTTACAAACCGAACATGTAAGGCAGGAAAAAGAAGGGGGGAAGAAGATAGGAGAAGTTAGAGCATTTTCTCATGGAATGAGATCTAACCTTTGGCCTGCTTATAAGGCAGAAGAAGTTACTCAGGATCAAAACCCCAGAAAATTTCAAGTGTAATAACAATCAGATGAGTACCAGGGAGGAGGAAGAAGTATTTAGGCAAAAGAATATTACTGCCAGAAGAACAAAATGGGACATAAATAATAAAAAAGATAAGGCTGGAATTTAGCAAGAGAATGGACTATCAGAGGAATGAGGTCCTGGAAGAGAATTTCAAAGATCTAGTAAAGCAAAGACAATGGACTTGTAACAAGGTGTTTGTCTGTTATATTAATATGATGTGGATGCCCTTGCTTAGGAAGAGTGGGACACCTAGTCCTAAGTTCCTAAACTCCTACAGATATCTGGAGTAAATGTGTATTTTGACCCTTTCTCTCCCACTCTCCTTCAGATTTACTGTCTTAGAGTTGGACAGGACAGCCAAACTGGAGTGTTGCAAGAAGGGGAGGGCATGTTTTCAAATGAGATTTATGGCTATGCTTCACTGAGCACCCATGTCACAGAAATGAGAGCTCCTGCGCGATTTCTTCCCCCACCTCCCCCTACATCTTTCTCTCCATCTTTTAAAACAGGTTGTGTGATTGACACAATTCATGTCAGATTGTTAGGGTAATTGGCTTCAACTGTCTGGACAAGAAAACAGTTGGAATTGAAGCGGCAGGAGCACCAGAATGGCAACAAACCTTAAGAATCACCAAGGACAGTGTTAAGAGTTGTTTTTAAAAAGAAGGTGATCTGAGACCTGCAGAAGTTTAGTGTTGGAAAGAGCCAGTGCAATATTCCAAATTAAGTTCTGTTCATAATTCCAGGATGCTCTTTTTTTATTACCTTTGCTGAAAACAACAACAATCCCCTACAAACCTTCGTTGAGGTCTGACACAGTAAAAACACCAGTCAGCAAAAACTGAACTTTTTTTCTTGGGGAAAATCTCTGCTAGCTCAATACTAATAGTTAATATGGTTGGATTTTAGGGATTGCTTCCACCTAATTACATTGATTTTGCATCTGGACATACTACCACATATGTAAAAAGACTCCAGCAAATCAGTTTGAAGAGGTTGTTCTAAAATCCACATTGCCTGTCTTGGTGAGGAATGCATAGAGCTTTTCAAGCAATTTGAAGAAAGCGGTAGGTGAAATCTTGCCACACATCTTTTAAACAGCTTGAATGCATACAACAGAGAAAAATGGGAGTAGGTCAGCAGGGAATTAAACATGTTGAGATCCAGCTGAATACCTGACGTTGCTCAGGTTCCCCCAGCACAAATGCCAGACTCCCAGGCAGGGTTGCTACTCACCTGATAAATGCTGCAGGCTCACCGGAGGAAAAATTGTTTTAAAAGGAGGAGATGGAAAACTCACTTCAGTACAGAATTCCAGCCTTTTATTGTAAGTAAACTAGGAAAAAGTGCTTAAAACACTGAGAACAGACAAAGCTTGTATTATTGTCTATACATTGATGTATGTTGAGAAAAACATACCAGGTCCTAGTTCAAACGGAAACAGTAAAATCTGTGAGAAATGGGGGAGCTGGCAAAGCACCTTGCTCCCATGTCTTGTCACCTCTAGCTACATCAATAGTAGTCAGCTAAACTACAGGCAAATCTGGCGTTTCTAGTCTCCAGAAAAAGGTGGCTACCTCCAAACTGTCTTTGGGGTGTACTCCATGTCCTCCCTTTCAAGTGACCATAAGGTCTCAAATATACCCATGAGCAAAGCTCTGGCGCTTCAAAGACAAACTGAGTAGTTTAGCTACATCCTCCTAGATTAAGGCACTTAACGGGGTCACCTGATTTAGGAAACCAAGCGCTCTGGCCTGCCTCTGTAGTGACCACCTCCTCCCTCCAAATCTATCTGCCTTCCCCCCGGAGGTGTATCTGACCGTACGGGTGACCAGGTCCTAGCTTAGGCATACTGGTTAGTTGTCTATGTTCAGCACAGCGAATGACTGCAAATGTCTCCCCTTGGCCTTTGCTTTGCCTTGGTCACTTTTGCCGAAGCGGGATAGTTCAATAGAGTGATACATGTTGTAAGTCTCAGCCATTAGGTCACTCCTTTGAAAGTCATGCTCTCACAGGGCTAGAATATAGAACCTGCATAGCTGTAGACACCCAGTAATATCACAGTAATTTTCTTTCTTTTTTTCTGCTGCAAGGATGAAAAAAGACAAAATGAAAACCAGATCACAGACACACAAAAAAACCATCCTCTGATCTTTGTTTTCTTACATTTATTCAAAGAATATATAGGAATATATATATAGGAATATATAGGAATACATGTTATATAGGAAAAGCTAATTGTTTAGCTTAGGCTCAAGCAAAAGTTAATGCTAAAAATGATCAATCAGTAACACGTTTGGAAACGTTAGAGTCACAAGTGATGAATACAGACACACTCCTAAATCCATATCCAGATTCTTCAGTGGCCTAATTTTAAAAAATGTAGATCATTTCATAGTTTGATGGTGTGGTGGATTTACCCCAGCCAGCAGCTAAGCACCCACACAGCCACTCCCCCTCCCAGCAGGACGGGGGAAAGAACTGGAAAAACAAAAGCAAAAAAACTGGTGGGTTGAGGTAAAGACAGTTTAAAAGTGAAGGAAACAGGAGAAAAAAAAAAATGATGCAAAAGCAATCACTCGCCGCCTCCCACAAGCAGACTGATGCCCAGACGGTCTCTGAGTAATAGCTGCCTTGGAAAGACATGAACCTCAGTTTCTACTGCTGAGCACGACGTCATGTGCCATGGAACATCCCTTTGGTCCATTCGGATCAGCTGCCCCGGCTGTGTCCCCACCCAAACTCTTGCCCACCCCCAGCCTGCTTGCTGGGGGGACAGAGTGGGGATAAGAAAAGGCCTTGACACTGTGCAAGCATGGTTGGGCCACAGCCAAGACACGGGTGTGTTATCAACACTGTTTTAGTCACAGATCCAAAACGGGCTGCTATGAAGAAAGTTAGCTCCATCCCAACCAGGCTCAGTACACACCCTTACAATTCTTCCACATAAAAGGAGAGATAAAGTTAATGAGCCTCATCCCCCCTGTCTCTCACTTGCCTTGTTTTATGTTAATGCATGCTAAATGGCTTCTATAAAGTTAGCCTGAATTTGTAGAGATGCAAATGAGAAGACATTGAATTGGAGCCAGTCTGTCCAAAACCACTGTTATTTTTGGTTGTAGTTTTATGGAGTGAAACACTCTAAAAACAACCAGAGAAGCTGGTGACAGAACATGCAATGACACTGGTATTTTACCTATAGCCTTGGTGCCTTTCCTAAAGAATGTGCACTCCTGTACAAGACCAGTTGTCCTGGTACCTGGGGAGCTGAGCTGGGTGGACTTCAGCTGAACCCACTGCAGGCAGTCACCTACACCAGGCTCCCTGAAATGATGCCTCTAGCCATCCCTTGAACTGTTCTGGCCAGCGAAGGTCAGACCTGTCCATGGATCAGAAACCACCAAATTTGCACTGCATGAAATAGCATTGGGTCAGGCAGTACCTAAATTAGGGTCTTGCAGGCTCTTGCATGGCATGAGGAAGTTTTCTCACGTTTAAATTAAGCTCTGGGTTCTCTGAAGTGAGAGCTCCTCAGTGTGGTGTTGCTATGCCTTTGGATTAGCAAGGGTAGGATCCATCATGCAAGGCAGCCTCAGCTCTGCTTCTTGTATAACAACTCAATGAGGCCATTTCTGGAAACATAATTTCTCTTTAAATTAGGGGGAATGCTCCAAATTAAATATATGAAATGATGCTTTAATTGCTAAAATACCTCTGGCCTCACCTGATTGCCTTTTGCAGTCTGCAAATAATGTGAGATGCTTTAAGGCTCAAGTCTGTTCCTCTTATATATCCTCTGAACTTGCAGTTAATTGGTCATAATTGCTCCTGAATTAAAATACCTTCTAAAAAACTTTTCAGTTCCAATATCACCTGTTCCAATATGGTTACACACCAACAGCAGTAAGCGTAGCGATGTAATTATTTTCCAATGGGCATTTACAGTAATGAAATCAAGCAACTTTAGGCATATGCTTAATTTCATTGCCTTTTTTGTCTAATTTTACTTGAGGATTCTATTTGTTAAACAAAAGCCAGCAATGTTGTTAGCACCGAATATATGCAGATGACAGTTTCAATTTTTCTCGTGCTTCTTTACTCACCTATTTGATGTAATAGACCTTTCCTCTGCGTTATGGGCCTAGAATGCAGTTTTAGAAGTATATATTAAAACCAGTAACACCACTGTATTTTCAGCTGCCATTGAAGAAATTTCATGCCTTCTCTTTGGAGCAATATTAAGTCTGAAAATACAGCACAATTACTATGACTGCGAAGAACACGCTGGCAGAAAGATTTGTAAATTGTAAGAAATTCAAAGAATAAATAAAATTAATATATGGTCTTGGTACTGGCTGCTACCAAAAGGCTTAAAGACCACTGGGGAAATGGGAATTTCACTTGTTTTTATTTGTGTATAAGCCATGTGAGTAAAAACAGAGCAAGAGAATAAGAACTGTAAATATTTGAAGGTTGCAAATTTAAAGGAGGAAGAAGCTCTAAAGCCATCATTAAACGACATGAAAGAATAACTGTCTCTCTGTGCAGTGAATCCATGCCAGGAGCTGTTTTCCTTTGCATATCTCCTGCTGTGGTGAACAGTTAGGTGCCAGTCAACATGGAGATTCGCTGTGGAAATTAGCTTAAAATGCATTTTGAGGAGATTTCTGAATAATATGAGTTGGCTCTCAGGTGGGGACTGTCTGCCTCTTCATCAGCAGTATTTAGCGTAAGACACACCAGGGTATGTGATGAGATAAATGCTGTACTGTCATCTCCATTTCACATGCATGTTAAGGCTGGACGAGTCCAGTGTGTGGGGCAGGAAAAAAATGAAGGAAGTATTAAACAGGTCTAGGTTGTGTGCTAGAAAAGGTCAGTTTGTTGCTTTCCCTTTCTCTCATTTTTACAGTTGTGGTTTTTTTCCTTCTGACAGTCTGGGAAAAAAATTACAGCACTAATGGTAACCTAGAAAAAAAACAAAGCAAAAGATCTAAACCACCTTAATTTCAGAAACAAAATATCTTAAATAGTAGGTATAGTATAGAATAATTTCATTTTGTTTCATGATACATAGTCAGATTAATATTCAGAAGCTTTACATTAAAAAACAAGGCAAAACACTTCTGGAGAGAATATTTCTGTTGGGATTTCTTCAACAATTGCCATTATTTTATGTGCTTATTACCAAACATTTTCTTGTAACATCATGAGAAGGAGAAAACTAGGTATTAACACAGTTGGCATCTTCTTCCAGAAGATGTTTAGACTTAGGAAGATGCTCCCATCATATCACATCTGCCCAAATCAAATTGTTCTAAAATCACACTTCGGACTACAACTTGCTTATTTATTTTCATAGCTCAGTAAAGACTAGAATATGAACTTATAAAAGCAAAGTGTTTGCTTTTTAAAGTAGAAGCAAAAATCTTCAAAACTAAATACAAATTAAGAACAATTGCTCAGAGTGTAATTAGATCAATTAATCGCTTACACCGTTTGCAAGCAAAGGTGGTTGGTACCTAGGAAGCAGAAGAACATTTGTAAGAGGAGAGGTGATGGGGTGATTATCTTTAAAGGAAAGAGAAATTGTTCTTTTAAAGTGCAGAATATAGACAGTCTACCAGGGAATTATGACTGTGTATTATCTTAAAACGAATGTTTTGAATTAGTACGTGTTAGCATGTTGTAGAGCTGTGGGTTATTGTTCTTAGGGTCATATTTTAAAGGATTGTGTAGCTCTCCCAGAAGGGTCAGGACTGAGAGGTCAGAGACTTCATGACTGCCTTGTGAGAGACACTCTTTTCCCAGCTGTTTTTGTTCTTTATCAATTCTCTGAGTGAGCTCATTCTGGTGCAAGGTGGTCTTTTTGTTTCACCTATGCATCTCCCATAAGAGCATTTGGTGCATCTTGTAGGTGCAAATGCAGGACCTACTGGTTCTCCAATAGGTTGTATTGTATTGCAGGAGTTATATAGATGGGCTGGCAAGTTTATATTTTTTACCCACATAGTCTCAACCTGTTCAATACAGATGGTAGCTGACTTCTGTTGGTTACATGTAGTTTATCATTGCTGGAGGGCTGATTAAAAGCTTGGAAGGGATCATACTGAGAAATATTGTTCCAGGACAGGATCTTGTTATTTTAAGATTTATTTAGATAATGATTCCTCCCTTGGCATTATTACAGTTATGATGGTATATGGTAACTAAGTATTTATGGCCATCAGGGAGATCTTCTGGTACTGAAGTAAGTCCTTACATGATGTTTGGGTGCTTCTTTCAGTTTTGTGATGCATTTCATTACAGTGAAGGATAATATTGAGGGTTGAGGTGGTTGTCACATGTATTCTCTGATACCTCAGGGAATCCTGCATGAATATCTCTTCCCTTCTTCCCTTCTTCTTCTTCCCTTGAAGTTAAAGCCCTTGTGTGGCCAGAAGTAGGGCCAGAAGAACAGTAACTAGGAGGTGCTAACTCTTCTGGTAGGACACTGACTGGTGAGTGGGCACATCTGGGGTTCAGGACTCAACTTCAGGAATGGTTTTATCCAGTGATGTTCTAATGCATATAAGTTTCACCAAGCAAAGTTGGACTGCTGTGACTCTGCAGCCAAGAGTTCCTTAACTAACAGGCTAGGATCAGACTACCTCCAGCTTGGTCTTTTTCTGGTCCCATGATGCTTGTTCTGCTATCTCAGCATCAAATTGCATTGTAAAATATATTTATCATAGCACAACCTACTTCTTCAGTCTATCCTCCAGAATCTAGTATACAATTCTCCATCAGGACAAGGCCTTCCATTTTATGGGTGAGTGCACTAAAAAGTAGG
This sequence comes from Fulmarus glacialis, assembly GCF_000690835.1. Taxonomy (NCBI): domain Eukaryota; kingdom Metazoa; phylum Chordata; class Aves; order Procellariiformes; family Procellariidae; genus Fulmarus; species Fulmarus glacialis. Next base: position 9,789 of record NW_009218627.1, read on the forward strand.
CAATTTTGTAGAAGAATTACAGGATGCTGGCACAAGTTGCCAGATTACTTATATTTCTGTTGAGGTTTAACACCTAGGGCTTCTCTGGGGAATCCCGGCAGAGTCCTGCCACGTGGTGGTCTAGCTTGGATGTTTTTGGATCTCTAGGAAAAAGGTAGTGCCCATCATAAAGACAAACACACCCAGGGACCTGTGAGCATAGATGTTATGTGCTCTGAGAAGTTTCAACCTGAGCAGGGTGACATTCACAGTTTTGAGGTGCTTCGAACCAGCTTAAGTAACTCTGAAAAACTGATGGGACTGAATGTCATGGGGGTCTAGTGGCTTCTGCTGCAGAACATAAAAATGCTGCTGAGAAGTACAAATTCTTAGGAAGGGTATTATCCAGTTATGATATGCTACAGCTGTTGTTAGTTCTGAAGTGAAGAAGAGACAAGTGATAAAAACTGATAACAGCTTAAGAATTTCTAATCTGCATTTAATTTTTAAATGGCCAAATAATGTTTGGAACGGTTGACCAGTAATATTTCATAGGTATAATTTTTAAATTGATGCTTCTCTGCTCTAGAAAGCCCATGATTTCTACCCTCAGTTTACCACAACCAAAATGTAGCCTTAATGAACAGATTCATTACTGTAGCAGTTCTGAAGGAAGAAAAAAAAACAACCCAAAATCAACACATCCCCCCCCCCCCATTGCCTCACAGATATATTACTTCCTGGCTTTGCATGAGGACTACAAATATGGATTTCATGTCAGCTGTACAGACATTGTCAGCACTATGGTTTGAACTTGTCTGCTTGCTCATCACATTTTAATTAATAAGGGCATGAGCCAAAACAGGTGTTGGTAACAGAATAGACAGCAGCTGGCAAACGATTTTTAAATCTGCAATTAACTCATTTATACTATTGTTCCAGAACACAGAGTTCATATAATTTTACAGAGGAGGTTATTATCAGGCTGAGCTGTAGAGGCACATTCATTTTTCTGTTTCTGTTTTGTTGGGTTTTTTCAAATGACATTTTCTCAGATTTGGTTCTCATGGTAAAGCTGATTGAAAAGTTTAGGCTATTTTTTTTCCAGCAGTAGGCAATTTGTATTACTAAAACAATCTAATCAAGGCACTAAATGGCCTTTGAATAAAGAACACTAAATTCACTTCATTATCATCTCTGTTTCCAGAGAGAAAGTGGCGTAAATCGCTCTGGAACTAGAGCTCAGCAAAACCCCTCTCCAAATCTGTGTCTGTATAAATTGCCACAGAATGAAAATTGTACAAGTTCAGCAAAACCTAAAGTACATTAAGAAACTAGTCAAACTTTAAACTTTCTCATTCAGATGTCTCATGCTCTTTAAAGAGCATAACTGACTTTATATACCCTTGCTGTTATCCATTCCGAGACTTTTCAGATATAGCTTTTTCTTGTAAAAAGTCGTGCCTTAAAATGTGAACTTTTGGCATTATGTGGAGTGTCTGCCATTTCTTGGTGGCTTAAAGCTAGATGTCTGAAATTAGCAAGCAAAAATCCCATTGATCCATGAAACCATAAAGGGCAATAACATGGTGCTATTTGCCATGTCTGCAAGTTTTTGTGTCACAGCAAAATCCATGAAGTAACTGAAGAGTGAGGCAACAGTCTGAGGGAGAGCAAAGTTCAAGTTGTTCTGACAAGTTATTCCTCAGCTTAGTTAACCGATTATTTTGACGAAATATTAAATGTTATAGGGATAATCAATGGCCCAGTTTTAGAAGCATTGTAGAAGAAATGTTGGACATCAGTCTGGTGACAGGGCAAGAAGAAGAAGAGTGGTAACAGGAGAACACAATCTGTTTCTGTACTAGATTTGCAAAACGTGATCTCTAAAGCTTAAGGACTTGAGGTAAACACCAGGAAGAACTTCTGTAACATCTTCATATCCTTCTTGTTTAAAACTCAGTGACGAACATAAAAATCTACTCTATAGCTGACTAGGGACTGGAGAAGTTTGTTTTTTTTTTAAAGAAAGGCTGAAGCTCTGTGTGGGTCTCTGTAACCAGCAATATTGCCTTTATTCTGCTTTAGTAAGTTAAATAATGAGAATCTATCTATGGGACGTAAACTGCCCTGATTATCACACTATCCTCAGTACATGTCTGTGAAGTACTTAATGTGGAAACTTTTAGATTTTTGTAGTCGGGGACTGAGGTACCACAGCAAGAGCAGGATCAAGCCTGTCTACATTAGCACATAAAATGGGACTGCAGCAGACGTTGGCGACTCGGTAGCTATGTATAATCTAGGCCCAGCAGCGGCAGAGGACAAGCCCTGTTCTGATGTTTACCTCACTGCAGGTGGGAATTGTGCTTTGCACATCTTGTGTCCTCAGTAAAAGGAGCTAACTGTGTCCAGAGAGGGACAGGAGTTGAGATACAGCCCTTGCCTGCAGACTCCTTTTTGGACATCTGAACTGGGTGCCTCGAAGTAATGGGTCTCTTCCTTCAAACACTTCTTCTGGGAAATACAGACAGACGGAAGCTGAAGCATCATGTAAAAGTATGTGATCTGATTTTTGAATGAGGTCCCAAGTCCTCTTTCCTCCTATTTTCTATTTTTCAGCTCTGAAAGATAACATTGGACATAAAGGTCCACATCTACTGTATTTTCTTCCTTCACCTACATCTTTTACTTTAAAATCTACCAAAACCAGCCACTACCTGGACTTTAGACACTCTAAACCTAATGTACTTAATTTTGAGGGCTTTTTGACTTTGTCATTCTCAAAACTTTCTGTATCTTCTTTACTCTCTACAGTAGTGGAAATGCATTGCTCTTTAAAAAGAATACAGTGTTCCTAAGATGTACAGCCTTTGGGAAAGAGACCTAATACTGCTTGGCATGGACCAGTAAACCTTTGTGTAGAGTAGTCCTCTACTGAGTCTGGCTGAGATGGAGTTAACTTTCTTCATAGCAGCCCATATGGTGCAGTATTTCGGATCTGCGTCCAAACCAGTGTTAATAACACACTGTGGTGGTGCATTCACACACCCACTCTTCTTCCCTGGGCCACCTGTTGATCTGGG
>NW_009218628.1:0-24135 GCF_000690835.1 Fulmarus glacialis
GGTCGTCCTCCTCGGCGCAGGGCTGGCGGCGGAGCCGGGCCCTGACAGGCCGGGCTGGTTGGGGGCACCCCAAGCCGGCGTCTGTTGACAGTCATTCCCTGCTGTAGTATCATGGCTAATATCTAAAAATCAAATCCTACCCGGAGCTGCCTGTTCGTAACACCCTTTGGCACCCAGGGGCTGAGGCCCCTCACACGAATCATCCCCTCCCTAAACTGCCCTGGCCTGCACCACCACATTTGAGCGATCTCACTCGTCGAATGGAAAGTCAGCAAAATAATGTAACAAAACGTTCAGAGGGCAACTTATGTGGAGAAAATACCACAATACCTGACTTCTGCTTGGTTTTCAGCTCTTGAAACATGGAAATCAGATACAATTTGGGGTCGTATTAATGTGAAAAACTTCGAGAATATTCCAAGATTGTCATTCTGAAAGTCTTTTGAAACTCCAGCTCACTTAGGTATTTTAAAGGCTTTCCCAAATAACTTGTGTTATGTTGGTTTTAAAAAAGGCAAAAAACTAATTAGTGAAAGATACAAACATACAGAAGCAAATAAATGGGCAGTAAATTGGCATTATTCAGGGATGGTTTCTGCTGCAGGGCCCACACCATGCCAGCCAGGTCGAGGGGAATTGCTACCTATCGGACAGGCTGAAGGGGGATTCTTCTGATTTTCAGACGTATTTGTCAGTGAAGGGACAAGAGGTTTGAGCTGTGATAGCCAGCAAGTCTCGACTTTCGGGATGATGGATGAGGCCATTACAACATTTTAAGCACTATAAATGGAGGTGTTTATGGGGAGGGGGATTACAGAGACGCGTTCACACTGAAGTGCAGCTCTCGGAGCTGGAGTGGTGGTGGGAAGAGAGGACCTTTGTTGCGTTACTCGTGTAGTTGCATGGCTTGTGTAGTGCCTCCTGGACTACCACACCTTCACCTCAACCTGGTGTAAAGCTGGCTCGAGCGCGTGATACCTGAGGACGGGATTGCCCCAGGGAGAAATTCTGTCCCAGTAACCAATACAAACGCTCTAGTTTCTAGTGTAGTTTAGGAAGTTCTGGACTGAAAGTGAATGCATAGTACAGCAATAAAATATTAATTCAGCATGCATTTTATATAGCTCTGTTATTTATTAAACATTTAGTGATTATTACTTCATCACGGATAGCAAATCAGTGTAAAAGCAATGGGCTTGGTTGTCCCCAGGTGCCAGGCATACAAAGTGAAATTCCAGTTTTATTTCTAGTGCAGTTACCAGATGGCTAACACCACACATTGCGCATCTGATTGTTTTTTTGTATATACAGTTATGTGGTCTATGGGCACAACCATGGGTCCAAAACTGTCATGTGCTTTAAAATTTATTCTTGCACGGGAGTGTGGATTGTTCAAGAGCAAGCATCAAAACTTTTGTCTACTACAGATCTGTTTTGTAAAATAGTTCATTTCTGGGATGAGTGCCCTTTTTGCACATCTACAAATAAAATATGCAAATAAAATATAGTTCAAAATTAAATAACAAAAAATAGTGAAATTAAAATAGCTACATGTAGATACACCAGTAGAAAAATCAAGTGGAAAAGGAAACATGCAGAAACATTTCCTGAATAATTTTCATTTAGTAGTGGAATGTCCACTACTGCTTCTTCCAAGACTCTTTCCAACCTACTCAGTCACCTGATGGTAAGTTTGGATGATACAGATATTTTTACCAAACACAGTATTTCTCAACAATTTTATTAAATAAACTTTTTTCTTTGCAATTGTATATACTTTGTTTCCGTGTGTGAAAATAGACTTGTTTACATATGGTGAAAACATCATTGTGAACGTGTAATTACTGGGTATAATTTCCCCTTTTGTTTACTGTTTGCAACCTATGTGAGCCCATCTGATATTAAATATTATTTTCCTCTGTGTTTTTCTAGTCATACTGTTATTATCATCATCATCAGATTCAGGGTTAACAAGCACTTCTGTCAAGAAGCTATGAACCTGGCTCCAGCAGTAGATTGCTATTACATGAATAGTTTGGGAAAGACTGAGTAGATGGCCCTAATTTAATTTCAGGCACACCCTTGCAATGCATTAGGGTAGATGCTGATCAGCTAGACTGATATGAGCAGAACTTCCAAAATCTGACTTTAATCACTTTGCTTGACAAACATGGTTTGCTGAAACCACGGGAGGTTTCTTAATGGCTGACATTTTGATGGTATCAGCTGCCCAGCAGGATTTGTGTCATTTTGTTCAGCCTCTTTGAGGAAAAATGCCTGAACAATATACAGGGATTGCAGTCACTACATTTAGTTGCAAAGAAGAATAAATCACTAAAGAAAGTGAGTAATGTCTATAAATAAGTGCATTTAACAACCTGTGAGGAAGTTGCCACTTTGATGACTGGATGATGTAAAGAGAGTCTCAAATAATGTGTCTGAGCTTTATTTGGAATGCATGAAAACCCACAGGATTTTTTGTGAATTGTCATGTAAGTTTTGCAGAAACTAACCATCAAATCAACTACATGATTAGCTTAAAAATTTGTCAAACATTTTTAAATTAATTACTTTTAATAGCAATAGAATTTCATTTGCCACCTTCTTTTACAGGAGAGAATCTTCCTCTCCCAGCTGTCTAACACTGCAAAATCAAGCTAGTTTCCATGGAGTGATGAAGATATTATTGTTGTTGCTTTTCGTTACAGACACATGAAAATAGTGACAAGCATTCCTAAAAACTTTCTTAGTGCTCTAATTCAACATATAGCTAATGGTATAAGAAGATTTTTTAAATCACTCAAGCCATAAGCTCAAATCTTTGCACAGTCAAATCAACCCTTTATCATGTAGCAAGTGACACACTGATTTTCCTGTAGCTTATACCATCACCTAACTTTTGGATGAAACTTGAAACATAAGATCGAAATAATTAAAAAAAAAAAACAACCCACAACCCTTGGGCATCTAAATAATGTGAATCTAACTAATTTAGAAATTTAACCCTAAATTTCCCTTTACCTCAACAATAAATATCCAAGGATATTTTCAATGGGAAGGAAGGGGGAGGGTTTTCTCAGTAGCATTTGCTCACCTATAGCGGTGAGATTCAGTGCCCAGATTTGCTGCTACATCCACCAAATAGGTACCTGCAGCTCAGTCGTGATGTATCCAACACCCTTCACCCGAAAGGGATTTCAGACTGAATTACACTTGAAGTACTTTTAGTCATTATGGTACCTTACACTAATCATTATCAGCACCTAATGGATTCATTTCTGGAAGCAATTTAACTCTTCTGGCTACCTTACAGGAGAGGATTCCCCTGGCCCCTCCGGCTGACATCATTAGGCAGCTTTAGCTGACGATTGCCAGTGGCACTGTGCACTAAGCAGGCTCCCCCCAGAATCAATCTCCAGGATCGCAAACCCCTTGACAACCTCTTCACTATGAGACTAAATCACAAGTGGGAACATATTGCTCTCCTCTGAGGATTAGATTTCTTAGCCGGCTTTTATTCTGACAGCCTCACCGTAACACGTCACCCAATAAGTGCTCGACTGTGACTCAGGTCACAGGAAAAATTGAGGACGGCTGAACTGGTGTAGAGAAATCTGTTTGCTCACTTTTACTCAGTCAGAAACAATCTTGAGATCTGTGGTTTTCTTGGGTCTGGTGTAGCACCTTTCAGTGTTACACACCCAATGAAACACAACAAAGGGGAAAATCTTCAGGGCAAAACAGAACAATTTTGTCAGGTGGACCGCATAGCCTTGGTAAGGTCATATGACCAATAAGACGTGGACTCATTAATGATAATCTACCAGAATTAGCTCACAGATAAACTAAACCTGAAAAAAATGGAATCCCCAAGAAGCAGCCCCTCCAGCTCAATCACACCATCATCCTAGGAGACTCCGGGAGAGCAGACGTGCAGTTTGTGATATACCCTGAGTGTTATCAAATCAAGGTCCTATTGAGCTAAGAAGTGAAATGACTTACAGAGCTTAGAAGGAACTCCTTATGGAAAATGCCTTGCCAGCAACCCTCTTTTTTAAAAATCAAAGGACTGTCATCTCTCATGCATCTGCTGATGGCAGCTGTCACGGTGTCATCTGGAAAGGAAGGAGAACCCTCGGTGACTCAACACATGAACTTCAAACATTAACACTGCACACGTTGCCGATTACAGAAACATCAGACTGATGCACCTATTTAACACTGTTGGTGGGGAGACTGAGAATTCAGGTCTCACTGCCATACATTTAAAGTCATCCTCTGCCTTAAAAAAAAAGGAGCAGAAAGAGGACAAGAATGTCTTTTCTAGGACCAAAATTATCAACTGGAGCTTATGTATCAAAAACTGTAACAAAGCCTAGTGTTTTCTTGAATGTCAAAAGCCTAATCAGGTTGTCCAGATCTCCAGTTTTATAGTAATAATGGTGGTTGCGTCTTGTCCACACAACAGTCTACGGCATATTAACACAATTTTGTAAATCAAATTAAAAGTAAAAATTAATGCTATACTTGCATTGTAAGGACGTTAGGAGGGGTGCAGTGGGCTGTACTAAAATTCAAAGGGATCATTTACGGGATTATTACTCACTGAGGTGTTCCTCCACATTACTTTAGGTCTAATGTATCACATAAGATACAGGACTTGCTCACGTTCAATGGTAGTAAAGGCAACCAACAGACCAGAGAAGCTGCATCAACATTTTATCCTAAACAATTGCTCCAGGAAGGCTGAGCTAGAAACTCCAGGCAAGCTGTCAGTAGCTAATATTAACCTACACACAGAGGATTTTTTTTTATTTCAGAGCGATTTTCAAAGACTGCAGAAAATGTTCTCTAGGCCGCAGAGAAAATCCAACAGTTCATTTTTGTGCTGATGCAGCTGCAACTGCTGTTTGCTAGATCATATCTCAGCTTGGTCATTGCAATATCAAAGTATGATTTTATAAACCCGGTAAGCCATTTAACTCTTGTGTAAAACACATTATACATGCTAATGGCTTCATTTGGCTAAGCTGGCTTCGTCATTTTTCTGCAACTGGATGAAGGTAGTATATATTGGTATACCCTCATACGTTAAGCAACCCCCTAATGTAATACACTGCCTTGGAGTCTTTAGTCTTTATGAAAAAAATCCTTATCACTGCCCAGAGAACTATTTTGTGTGCAGTAATTATGTAATATTAATGAACAATATTACGTACAACTGTATTTTCCAGCCCTGTTCTTTGTATGGAATGTACTTTAGAATGACCTGACACTGCAAAAATGCCTCTAGCTTCCATGGCTCATGTAAAATACAATAAATACATAAATAATTTAGATGAGGAAATAGTAGTGTTGCAACAGTGGTGGTGTTCTTACCACTGTACTTAAAAACCTGGTGATGTGGCCTTTGGAAATGCGTTTTTCTTTTTTCATTTAAGGATATGCTTCCTCAAGCTGGACAAAAAATTCCACACAGATACGGAGCTTGAAAATGCAAATTTGAAAGCTAACTTTATAATTTTATTTCTGAAACTGTAGAAGGAAAAAAGCACATGAGGGCTATCTCTCCGCCCACTGCAGGCTTTTACAGAGAGCTTCACGTACCTCTCTGCTAAGATGGGATTTCTGATGCTGAAAGTTCCTAAATTTTTATCACAACTGCATCACAGCATTGCGACCGTGGGGGAAACAAGAGGGAGATACCTCTCTGGTGCCTGGCCTGCACGCTAAGGGCTGTCCCAAACCCCTTTCAAGACAGGCTGGTCTGCCCTGAACGCAGTTAGCCTGCAGGCACAGCCTCAGGCACAGCCCGGGTGCCCTTTTCCAAATATTTGGGAGGCTGAGCCTGGCGCGGTGGGTGAGCCAGCCCCAGGCGTGCCAGGACAGCCTGCCCACGGGCACCCACCAGTTGTCCGAGAGGCATCTGGAAGGCAGTAGTCGTTCAATGCATTTAATGGGAAAGAAGCTGTTTATGCTATGGAGACTTAGCTTCTCAATCTCTTGGGGTTTGTGGGTTTTTTTTTTTCACTTCTGAAATAAAATAACTGGTTATTTAATTCCTACTAATAAAGGAGGAATGCATCAGGAATGCTGTTGCAAGGGCCAGTTAGTCAGGGCTTACAAAGTGCACTGGTGCTAAGTATAATTTTTACTGCAACTCGGTGACACCTTCATTTCTCAAAATAAGATTTCATAGCCTATTCATTTACAAAGTGGGCTAGTGCCTTTGGGTATTTGGGAAGGGCAAAAAGACAAATTGAAAAGCACCAAATCATTTAATTTCAAAGTGCATTAAGCACACACCTTCCAATTTTCTGACTAAAATGTTCATTGGCTTTTTCCAAAGAGGTTTGTATTCAGGGCACAGGAATAGTTTCTGGATTTTAGATTCCTGAAATACTTAACAATGCTATTCAGGGGAAAAAACACTGGCTTCTTGTCCTAAAAAAAACCAGATTCACATGCAAAGTGTTAATGAATCCAAGTGAGAGCTTAAGGATAAAAATAGCATTAAACCCCCCAAATGTTAGCTAATCATACATTTTCAAGACCAGAATTTCTGGAAAGTGTGGGATATATTAATAAAAAAGCAAAGAGAACAACATTAAGAGTCCAATTCAGAGTGACCAAAATGAGATTGCTCTTTTTTTTCCAGCCGGGAGTCACAGTACCCCTTACTGCAGCATTTCAGGACGCAGCCCTCGCGGCTGGGTCCCGGTGTGCCATGCTCCGTCTCGAGCGCAGCGCCTGGGCTGCTCGGCTCGTTTTGGAGCGTTGCTTGCTGGAATCTGTAGTCTCCAGGCTGCATCTCCATTATTAAAAAGGAGAGCAGTGGTAATCTGCTCCATTTTAGGCAAATTAAGGGCAGCTCTTTGGCTCCTGGCACATTCCCAACATGGCTCTGAGATGAGCATAATTCCACAAAATCCATAAAATTCAGAGCCTAAGACTGCTGCTGTTCCCCCTTCCCCATGCCTTGCGGATAATGTAAAGTCCTCTGCTGGGGTACTTCACAGGGGAGAGACGTGCTCTGTATGTGCCTAATGAATATTGGTTTTCTACGTGCTAAGGGGATGAGTTAGGAGGAGAGGGTCGGCCTTACCTTTGAGTTCTCTACCTTATGGGTTTCATGTCATATTTCCACTGGCAAGGGAGGGGGGGATGTTGCATATTCAGTGTTCCCCTCCTTCTGCCTTGCAGGGGAAAGAGGGTGTGTTTCCACCGACAGAGTAGAATGAACTCATGCTTTCCAATTTTTCCCCATGTTAGGAAATAGGTCCTGTCTCATTACTGGTGACAGCACATATTGGTAGGTCATAGAGCAAAGGGAGAGCCTTGCGTAGAACAGCTGGGGCCCAGAGCCAGAAATCTCATTAAAGTAAGCTGCTGCTATTTCCAGCCTGTAATAGAGCTTTGGAGCTTGATTATATTCAGTGAAAGCAGGTCATTACAAACACAGTGCTTTTTGCATATTATCTAAATTGAAATAATAATATGTTCTCTTCTTTCATGTGCTATATTGATAAATCCCAACTTATGAATGAAACATGTTGATTAGTTAGTTAAAAATAATTAGTTCCATATTATGCCACCAAGTTTAAGGCTTGATTAGTGCAAACAAATAACTTTTCTTGATAATAAGTCATTTTCAGATTATTCTCTTAAATGGAGCACGCAGGCATAAAAATAATCTGCAGCAATAAATTGCATTATTTGTTCTCTCTTTTCTCTTTGACTTGAAATATAACAGTACTTTTAGAACTTGAGAGACAGAATATCTATATGCAGATTCTGATCTCAACAGCAATTGCCGCAATGCAACTCTGGCATTATTTGATTGAGGTGGCGGTGTACCAGATAAGAATGTGACCCATAAGTGTTCTTTGATTCAGTTTTTCTGGCCATGTAGTCCCAAAAGAAGAACAATTATTGCTTACAGTGACTGAGAATATTGCTCTGTTTAGCTTCTCGTTATTTAACTTGCATTTAAATATTCTGATAGTTACATCAGAACTGAGCTAATGAGTGGTTGGTGATGGTTTTAGGTTTTCCTTAGTAGTGGTAGCACTAAGTATCCTTTTCAGTTCTTTTGAAGGAAAACAAAACCCTGCATGAACATTTTTTTCTAGTCATCAGTTCATTGAAGCCAGTACGATTCAACAATGTCCATAAAGCTTAAGCACGGTCCTGAATTCGAACATTTTCCTGAACCAGGGCTTAGGGCAGTCACAAGGACAAAGTCTTTTTTTTAGCTCCCCTAGGGTTCTTCTCACACTGGCAAAAGATGGGTCCATAACTGCGTACAGGAGACATCCACTAAAGAAAGGCTATACATTGATAGGATTACAGTATATATACTATCATAAAATTAGATAACATCCTGGTAAAAAGCCTCGACTCTGTTGGTACTACTGTCTCTGCTGTTGCTCCCACCTTCAGAGCCTCCTTGGTGGAAAGTTACGGCTCTCAATTATCACTGTGAAAATCCAGCCCTATTTTGGGAGTGCTTATAACTTGTAGCAGTCATCTACGGTGTGGGAGTTTGACGGGGTTGTTAGAGAATATCAGCCTTCATATTTAGGCACTGGAGCATGACAATTCTGGATGAGGCAAATAATACACTTTTGTAAAGCATTTTTGTAAAACACTTTCCTTCCTGACTGACAGGAAAACTTGTAAAGCCTGGGAAGAGAACCAGAGCCATGCTCCATTCGCCCTCTTTCCAGATTGCCAGCAAGGGAGCTAATTCGATAGCAGTGGTTGTGGTATGGACACTTGTCCACCGGTGGCTGAGACCACCAGCTTACCGACTATACATAATCACCAAATAGCCAGTAGCTAGAAATGGCTAAATCTGTACTGTTTTATGAAAGACCTGAAGTGACTTACTGGTTGAAAACTCTTCAATCCTTCCCAATCCTCTCAGAGGGCACTTACTGAGAAATGGTAATGGGTTACAGTCTCAGAGTGCTTTTAAAGCACTCAATGTCAGAAAAAATGGCGTTAACCCACTCTCCTCCCCATATTCTGGACCTGATTCTCAATGCTAATCAGGAGCAATTTCACTGAAGTGAAGGGAGTTATACAAGACCTGCGTGAAAGTGGCATCAGATCCATGTATCATACGTTTAAGATACCTGGCAAAATATGCTCTATTTACTTGAGGAAATTAAAATATTTCAAAGAGTCTGGATGATTTAAGGGCTATGTTCTTACTTCCTAGAAATTAGAACAGTACATCAGGTAATCAATAAGTGTATAAAACTGTCTAAAACGCAAGCATTGCAGAGGTCAGGAATGGAAAAAATGCAGCTGAAATCACTTTACATGATATACTGGAAAAGCAACATTATTTTTACCAACAGCACTGAGAAGCCATTGCAAAAGGCAAGAAACTGATTTAATGGTATGGCAAACAACATTTGTTTCATAAAGCCAATTTTGCCACTTCCATGACAAATAAAACTAAACACAAAATTAGAGTGTTCAGTTAAGCACTTTGGCTCCAACCTCCCTTGAACTCGAAGAAATTCAGGGAAACAAGCTCTTGGGTTGGGCCCATTGGAAACACACCACTGCATTCATACCACAGTATCAGTATTTTTTTCACTTCAAATCACAAGCACCAGGCAGTGTGGGGTGTATAGCTCCTCGATCGTCTGTAAGAGAAATTCCTCAGTTATATGCGAAGCCTCTCCAGTGTCTTCCACAAGAAGAGGCTCCATTAAGACTAAGGAAAGTGCTGATTCTGCGCAACAGATGCCGCAGATCCTCCAGGAGAGCTGTAGGAAAGAAATGGGCTCTTAAACTGGTAGGGAGTCACTCAGCTTCTACCCTCGAATCTGAAACAGCTGCTTGATGAGGCTTGATGAGACTTAGAGGTAAGCAAGAAATTCAAGAAGGAAATATTCAGGACTTTGAAAGCATAAATAAGCTGCACATAGTTTTCTGACTTGTAATAACTCACAGATCACTGTATCAGCTCCTGGGCTACTGCAGGAGTATAAAGAGCTGCTAGAAAGAGGAACAAACACTCCTCTATGCTGCTCCTTCCCTCTGCGTTACAATAAGCCAAGGCTTGTGATGTTTGGCCAAAGAATAGGGAAACCTAGGAGTGACTTTGGACAATACATGCTGGTGATCCTGAGTCACTGGCTAATGTTAAAGACAGATCCACAGTCAGATGTGGTGTGTATAACAGTGACTTTGTTTGCCGTCGGTGGAGTTGCCATTTGCTTTATGCCTGATCTGAATTTTGCACCATGTATGCTCCTAATGGCTTTAAAAGAATTTTTTGTGAATGTACAGTGAGGGGAATAGACCCCTGCAGTGTCAGCCTCAGTTTTGAATGGGTTGGCTTTTTTGGCTTGTCACATCTTTCTAGTCTTTAAACCTCTGCCTTTGTATTGTAATATGGTGTGCCGTAAATATCTGTAATGGAATGGATTACATCAGCTAACTTAGTGTTGCCAATCTCAATATTAAACTCTGCAGCAGTAAGGAGCCCTGCCCAAAGGACTATGACAAGTATTCAGCTCCATTTATATTAGAATACAAAGTACAGAATAAACCCACATCGTTTCTGGCAACTGATACTACCTGTCAGATAAGAATGGCACAGGGGAAAACAATGCCAAAGCATTGAAGTTCCTTCTCAGAATTAAGAGCTGTGGAGTACTTGATACATGCCCTTCCTGAATTTGCTGTAGGTTAGTAATTTTTTTTTTTTTTTTTTTTTTTTGAATAGTAACTCCCCATCCTCAATACCCAAGCAAAAACAAAAAGTATTTTCCTATTTCTACGCTCACTGACTCCGTTAAGGGCATGCTGGCTACAACAAGGGAGAGAGAGATCTAGTGGGATTTTAACATATTTTCACCTGGCTTCAGATACACAAGAGACGCCGGTTAAAATGCTTAAAAATATGTCCAACATTTTCTTGCAGTTTCTATACGCTCAGAGAGCTGCATATTGACTGTACTGTTATCACAGCAATTTCACGTTACCTTGAGATTGGTTGGGGCCAAATAAAATCCCATTCTTATGAGATAAGTCAACATTAGATTCCGGTGAGCCTGACCACAACTATTGTCCCCATGTTAGACTGTTCATCAGAACTTTCTCTTGTTCAGCCCTCACCGTGAATATTCTTGGAAGAGACTGCTCAAAGATTTATGTAGCAAGTGTGAAATAATTAGACTCAGTGGAACACAAGTTCTAAAGCATGGGAGGCATGATTCAGCACTTCATCTTTCCAACGTTAATGATTTGTTGTTTATTTTTTGGAGATTTTCAAGGGAAAAACTGGACTGACTTCTCTGCATGGAACTTAAAGATTCTGTAGCTGGAAAGATAAAGAAGTTGGCAAGAACTTCCTTTATCCACCATGTTGTTTTCTGACTGCTGCTAGCCCCACAGAGTTAGCTTCATTCTGGTAGTATTTACTGCATTTAAATTGCAAACAGCATGTTGAGATGCTCTGAGGAAAGAAGCAATACAAACACAGAAAATACGAATGCTCAAAAAATGTATTGTCTGTTGTAGGAATATGGAACCAGATCCTCGGGTCCTGTGCCTTTATTTCAGCGACGGAGCTGGCCTATTGTTTCTATTTAAAATTGGTTGCCATGGTGGTATCATCCGGGCTTTCACCCTGATGAAAATTGTTTGCATCTGTGACGCAGTAGCGCTGGCAACCCAATGTTTGCATCTACCTCTAACACAGGAGTAATTGCGAAAATGGAACCTGACTGTTTACCTTTGCACGGTAAACAGGTTCCTTAAACACGCAGGTACTTCTTGCTGTTAAAGCTGCGTGGAAGTGGAAAAGCAGTTGGTTTGACACCTTCTGAGGCTGCAGAGCCTTCAGACAAAATGGAAGGGCTGAAGTGAAACTCCATCACCAGGCTGACCCTTCCCCAGGCGTGCCTCTGGTGCATGGTTTTGATTTTGCAGCACCGCCTGGAATTTCTGGGAAGTTACAGGTCTCACGTTTTCAAGCTGATGGAAGCCCTGCCTGACATTCAGATCTGCTGATACGAGAGTCTCTCTCTCTTCCATTTTCTAATGAGTCTCAATCATTAGTGTCCTTACTTCACAGGCGGCTAGTGATCCCATTTGTTAGGTGAACGGCAGCCGCTACCAGGAGACTCAGAAATGTCTATGAAGAGTAAAACAGGTTTAAAAAGGGACATTTATTTTAGGTGGCAGTTCAACTTCTGGTCCAAACTCGCTACGGATTTGGGTTTAAGAGTGCCAGAATCTCATGAGGATCCTCCAGAACTTCACCCTGCTTCCCACTTGGTGCTGATCCTGTAGGGCATGTTCACAGAAACAAACCCAAGACAGCCCCAGGTCTCAAAGAGACATTTAGGCTTAAAGCTTTCTCTCTAATTAAAAAAGTTGTCTTGGAATACTAAACCTTGTACAAGGAACAGATGGGGTTAATGCCCCTCCCTGCATAAGCTGTCAGCACTATGCTTTGAACAAAACAGCAGCAGCTTTACCAGCTAGAGTAGGGCTTGTTAAATTGAATTAGATCTGGAGCATTAGTATCAGTCCCTTCTCTTTACCTTTATTGGGAAATCCTCCTTTCCAGCATATACGATAAGCAGAGGAGGAGGAACTCAAGAGCAGCTCTGAACAATGAACAAGGACCAAACGTTATCAACAACTCCATAATGGCAGTTAGCATTTTGCAGAGCAGAATCGACCCGGGGGGCCAGCCCTATATTCCTTTCTAGTTTGCAGATGAAAAAGCTGGGCAGTCGCCTGTCTGTCTTTCCAGCATGCATATTGTATTTCAGCTGATGTGTCTGCAATGCCGATTCTGCTGAGCTGCAAGTGAAAGATCTGCTGAGTAAGAAATTATTAAAGGCAAGCAAGAGCCTCGTTGTCTTTTGGTGATGTCAGTGCAACCCTTATCAATAATTGAGCGGCTTTTCCAGGAACACAATCTAGAGAGACCAGAGTCTGTGTTACCACGTTGCTGCTTCAGTCAAATGTTCCAGGAAAGGCTGCTCTCCATGAAGGCAATATTGTGCCATTTCTTTATTCTGCAGGCTCACGGTGCCGAGAGCTGAGACACAGCTCCATCTGATACACCGCTTCCCGCCCCCACACTGTCATACTTAAAAGCATCACAGGATTGAAATAGGGACCATTTTAAAAGGGACTGGCCTGTCTGCTGCAGACTGGAGCCCAGTGGGGTGTTTGGAGGGAGAGCTGTGGGTCTTTCACAGTCCCATGAACCTTCACTGCTGACTTTTCCATTGGAAAGGGGAAAGCTGCAGGTCAGAGCTTCACCCCATCGCTATCACAAGGACTTAGCATGGGGAGCAATGGTCATATCAGAGCACCTCAATACTAAAGTCAGGACCTTTGTATAAAAACTGAGAAGTGGATTTCTGAAAGCTCCCTGTTAAAAAGCTGACACCCAAAGGATGGGAGAAGCCAGGTGATTTTGCATTTGTATCACTCCTGCAGAAGACCCCTTTCTCTTAAGCCCTCCAAATCAATGCGCCACTCTAAGAAGGGGCCAACTTGTAATAAATGCAGAAAAAAACCCCCAACATATATGAGGGGAGAATATCAGAGGTTGCACTTGGTTGCACCTTTTATACAGGTGTATTCTGAATGATACAAGCTGATAGCTGTGCTCTCCTGGCAACAGATTTTGTGGGACAGAATTTCATCCCTCACCACAGATCTTGTGGGTTACTCTGATGGCATAAAGGCGCTAGAAACTGTGCCCCGCAAGGCTTTGCTACCCAGGCACACTTTGGGTAAAGCCCTGGCCCCTTCTCAAGCTCAGCCTTATCATTACACTGCGATCAGGAGAGGCAAGAGAGAGAATTCCGCAGTAAATACTGTATCAGGCAGTCTGGGCTGCTTCAAATGAGAGCAGCTCATAAGGAGCTACTAAATACAAAATCATCCTCAGGGCAGCTCCAGTTTAAGCCAGGGCACGTCAGCCCTCCGAGATGCACAGAATCTCCTGGATGTAAATCAGATAAAGGCAGGATGTGGAGGAGAATTTGAAGTTTCCAATTGAAATTCTGAAAAACAAATGGAAGGTGTGCCATGTAAAAGGAGAGGAGCAAAAAAACCCCATCAGAAACATGAAATGTCCAGTATCTGCAGTCCTAGATTTTGGAATGTCAAGTGTCCTCCACCAGAGTCTCATGCATTGCTCCCTTACACTAATCACCTATCCTGCATACCTCGGCGTCCTCTCTACCTTGGAGGATCTTTCAGCTCATTCTAACCCTTCTCTCCCCCCTGGTTTCTTCAAACCATTTCTTCCCCTGTGTTTGTACAGTACCCCACAACGTATTGGTGCCCTAACAGCCACTAGTAATAAAAATAAATACAATAATTAAATCTTTCGGTAACAGGACTGAGTCTTCCATTGCTGCAGTCTGAACTCCACCTACTAAAAAGGCAGATGTTCTCTGTGGTTTTCCGGTTTGCGTCCCCCAGTTCTGTGGATGGTAGATCTAGACCCAGTTCTATGCTTTACACTGGTGTAACTTGGTCTAATGGGGGTAGAAGTGTGCAAGAGAAGCAGATCTCCAAAACCCCCAAAACAGACGGGGTATCTGGTGGGGTCACGTTCCTCCTGGATATTACTGAACTAGTTCAGTGATCCAAAACTAGATCTGAACTTTGCTGCTCTGGCCTATATCTGACGGAGATAAAAGATTCTATCTATATCTTTCGGGCCACACAAGCCCATTTCTAAGCCATATGTGTTTCCAGGTTATATTACAGACAGCTGACTCTGCTGACTTCTTGCATCTGAATCATTCCTCCACTTTTATCCATGTTTTCAGCTGCAGAGTATCACTAATTCAACAACATATGGAAATCAGCAATTATCAGTAAATGCCAAAGTTTAATGTGACAGCAGGACACACTGACTAGTATTTAATCATACGAGCCAGACCATGCTGACAGGTTTACAAATACCTTTGCTGAGCTTCAGTGTCAACACAATTTTATATAGTGCCGTTGCGCTATATAGTGCAGTTTATATAGTGCACTTGCAGTGTACTTGCACCATCCCTGAGGTTGGTGTCCTGGTAGTTTTTGTATGGATCCTCTCTATTCCATAAGCATGCCTCTGAGATGTTTTTCGAGTTCTTACCATACCCAGGCCAATTGCACTGCATGTAATTAATCTGCATTCTGAAAACAATCTTTTAATCATAGCATTAAAGGCATGATTTTAAAAGAAAACAAAACAAAACAAAACAAAACAGATTCTAAAGTACAAGACAAAATTAGTAAGGAAAAGTAGCTACATCGCAATCTACTAAAAGCCAGCCCAATTTAACCTGCAGTTTTGTGATCTCCTGCTGTATCAGTTTAGACCTATCAGGGAAAGTACACACATCTTCTAAATGGCTGCTTACCACTGAAGCAGGTGCCTCACAGTTTTATATCCCTGACACCCTATGAAAAATAAGCAAGGAAATGGAGCAGGACACATTTGATAAGTAGGAGTGGAGGTGGACTAGGTGGGCACCTAAACAAGAACTGGGAATCTAATTTGTCTTGGTATCAATAGTATTCAAGCATCTAAACGTCTTTTAGTACCTCAACCCAATTGACTTGGACACAGTTCACCCAATAAATCTGTAGCAAAGGAATTCAAGTGTCCCCAAGTCATCTGCTAGCACCTGAAATAATAAGCTATCTTTCTGCTGTTATGGTTGGGCATCATAGTAAATAGTTCTTCAGGATAGTAAAAGTGGTACATTTGACTTATCGAGCCAGTAAAAACCCACCAGCTTATTTCTTCTTGTGCAGCCTTGACTTAATTCTGGCAGCTTACCTGAGGTGTATGTGGCTTGTCCCAGAGTCAACTACTACTGTAGGCTGCGGGCTGAAATTCATCCAAGGTTCTGCAGCTCTTTAAGCCAAACTCTGCTCTCTGTGCAAAATGTGTTGCAACAGTCAACTCCTGCTGAGCACCAGAAACTGGCCCAGGAATTACGGCACCGAGCGTTCGGGTTGGTGACAGATTGCTTTACCGACGCTTAAAACAAGAACACCAACCTGCAGAGGTAATTAAGCAGTTGTTGCTAGGAGGCTTCAGAGCTGCTTTCTGAAGTTCTCCTAAAATGATGGGTGCTTTGTTTGGATTTTTAAGAAATTTTGAAAGCTAAATACAGCTGGATCAAAATCACCGTAAAAGGGAATTGGATTTGGTGACCCTCCATTTCCTGAGACTAATATTTTCTGGGTACAAAACAGCTGTTTGAATCTGTCTCTGAAAGATTCAAGAATGAAAAACAGATTTTTTGACACTGTTCATTTGCACTAAGATTGGAGCAGAATATCTCAGTCCAGAATATATATAGTACACATATACAATATACACTTCTACTCATATTTAAAGTGATGTGTATATATATATATGAACGTATATACAGTGTATAAAAACCAATTTCCTTTTAGCATTCATGTATGTCATTTAGCTGTCATAACACTTGTAATAGAGCTAGGCACCATTTAATTTTTCATAGCCCTTGATCACCAACCTAAAAACGTACGATCAATTTACACTTTTAAATGCCTATACCACAACTGAGGTTGTTTGTCAACATGTTACATTTATTTTAATTTGTTTGAGCTCTTCATAAAGTTTCTTTCTATTCTTCTGATTGGACAGTAGAACCTGAGGACATCTCTGTTTCACAGACGTTTTAAAAATGGATAAAAATAGATACAGCAATTTGGTTTACTCAGGACCTTTGCTGAAAGGAAGAATCAAACTAAACCCACGTCTTTGCTGAAAACAAAATCTGGAGGTTTTTACGCAAATAGTTAACATACAGTCTTACTGGAGACAAGGCACTATCATTTTTTTCCTCAAAACTAACTGTTTCCTTGTTGACAGTTTTCACAGATAAGTTATGAATGACATAGGTGTGATGGCTAAGGGAGGGAAGAGCACTGGGGTGACTTTAGAGAAAGACATAAAGTTTAATAAGGCCAAGAGACCCACTGACAAGAGGGACCCAAGGGAAGAAGGATGAGAAAGGTCGTAAAAGTATGTACGCACACAAGTATTTAAATAATATTACCAAAAAGCACAGTTATCACATAAAGTCCATGCTCTATAAGTAAGGGACTTCTTTGCACGAAGTCCCTTACTATCGGGGAGGGATCCACTGGGCAGAGAAGATACTCAGAGTCCTACTGTAGTCTGAGAGCCACTGACTAATGAAAAATAGATTTTTTGGTCCCATCTCCACAGTAAGTCATCAGGATGAATGGAAAGTGTATTTAAACGAGGTAAAGCAGTGATCAATCACCAAATCTACTGCCTGCTGAGATGGATCACCCCTCCACAGGGGATCTGTTTCTCCTGCCTCTGGCTGAGGTACCACTGCTTCTCAGTGAGAGAAGTCACTGGAGTGAAATAAAATCACAGCTCTTTCCGAGTACGTCCAAGAGTAATTTGTGTATTTGATTCATGTTTCAGAAGTGGAAAAATCATTAAGCCCATTAAAGGAATAATATTGAAAGCCACAATGCAGGGGGGGTGAAGCATGATGACTGCAGCTGGAGAGGGAAGAGTCTGTGAGCCCTGACTCTTACGCTGCATAAAGCACCACGTATTTCGCATGGCTAAAGCATCTGCCTTTGACAGAGATCCTCTCACTAAGGACAGAAAGAAACGTTCATCAACAGCAACAAAAGACCTTGGAGCATCCCTCCTTGGCCCTTTATTTCCTGAGTGTGTAAGCCATGAATGATGAGTATGCTGAGGGTTAAAGTAGAAATAAAAAATCACTCTCTAGGAAAACATACACGAAAAGGGCGGCTAAATCTCTGACAGATGAGAACACTCTCGGGGTGTCAGCAACAGGAGTTCTGATTTACACTATCTGGAGGGAGAGATAAGGACTCCACAGTACAGCAGCATCTAATAAATGATGCCTGCAGCACAATAACGAGAGTGAGCTCTTCATTTTATTTATTTATTTTGCAGTTAATTTAGTGTTCCTGAAAGCAAGGGCTTTTTTGCTCTGGTCACCGACAATACAGCCAAGTTCTCCCTCACTCACAGCTCTGTCAAAAGACACTTTATAAATAACTGGATAGGAGGATCTTCACCCCTGACCTGTGGGATCTACCACTTGAAAAGAAAGATGAGGAGCACTGACGCCTGGCAGACACAGCACGTCCCTGCCCTGCAGGTTGCTCGCACAAATCTACCTAGTTCAGACCCGGCCTTCAAAGCACTAAGCAACGGGGCCGCGTGTACGTAGTAAGCACATGATGTACATAACCAGCAACTCTGGTTATAAAACTAATCTCCTTTGGACTTCTAGGGTCTGCTACAAGAATTTGAAATGAAGTCTTGAGACAAGAAGATCAGATCAAAGTTGAAATATAAAATAACAACGCCTCTACTCTCACCTGCCCCCCCCCAAATTGGAAAAAAACAACTGCTAATTGGGGGGAGAAATTTAAAAAATCACCTAACACCTAATCTAGAGCCATTTCCTCTGCTTTGTGGGAAGGATTGCTGCTTAATTTCAGTGCACTTGTTCAGAACAAGAAGGGTTGCAAAGAGCTACTTTGTTTTTGCTGCTGCTTCCATGTTCCTCATTCCCTCCAGACTGTCCCTGGCTCATTAGTCATGTTGGGGCAATGATAAGGTGGAGAATGATTACATAGTTGGCTCAGACTTTTGCCTTCCCAGTACAGAGTGTGCTTGGATCCCTCCTGGGTGGAGACTGACCTGAATGCCTTCTTTAAACCATACACATGCAAGCCTGTACTGTAATGATTTCCAGTTTGGTTGTGTACCTGTTCCTGTTCCCAGGGCCCATCTTTCTAAACAGGATGGTCCTGATTCAGGTCCTGTTGTTGGTTTTGTTGGTTGGGGTGAAAAACTGCAGATCTCTGCTGAAACAACTCACCTTTTCTCAGTTATCTTCAGAAAAAAACATTACTCTGTGCATTCCTCACCTGTTATTATGTGCAAGTGAATCCGGCAAGTGAGTGTGTGTTGTGACTGTCCCCTGAGGAATATCGCCTCTGGGAATAACTTTCTACTCGGAAAGCTACTCGGAAAGCTCTTCGTGAGTGACTGCGTTTGGAGATGTTTAGTGGTGAGATTCTGGTTTTGCCTCTCTCTCTTCTGAGCCCTGGGCTCCATGTTAGGACAGTGGTGGTTTTTACCCATCTCAACAACAACATGTACCTCTTACTGTGAGACAGACCAGGGCTTGGGTAGCTCACTGGGTAACACACAGCCATAGCACAGGACATCTGTCCTCATATGCCACGCAACCAAGTATGTGCTCCATCTTTTCCCCCAAACCTTCTCTTCTCACATTTTCTTTTGCAGAAAATACCAATGTCCCTTCTCTACCAGTCTGAGCCTTGGCTTCCTCCTTGACTCAGTCTTTGACTCAACGTTATGTCGAAGGCTTGTCTTTCTTCTGCTGTATGTTCAATTTTAGCCTTTCCTCTATTCCCACACTGAGAAAACTAACCCAAACACAAATCGCCTTGTGACTTGCCTGTAGCAAACTTCTCCTTTCCGCCACAACGCCGCCAGTATTACCTGTTCAAAGCCATCCAGACTGTTCCTCCTCTTGCTCCACAGCCTCCCACCAATTACACCCTCACGTCCATGCCCTTCACACGCAGTGCTTATGGAAAAGAATGTGGAAGATGCAGGGTGAGGACGGGGGGTTGGGTAGGAAGTTTCGGGCAGTGAAACACAGAACTGCTGGCAGCAGGGGCTGGCTCAGCCCTGCCGAGGTACCACCGCTCCAGCCCTGAGCTCCTACACGGCTCTACCTGCTCTTCCAGTTCCCAGCTCCCACAGCTGTCAAAACACTGCTGCCAGGGAAAGTAATGCTCTCCCTCACCTGCCTCTGGCCGTACCCACGTAATAGGCTTATATGCTTTAGTCCTTAGAACATCTCCTGCTGCTTTGCACTTCTGCATCCGACTCGGCTGCCCACAAGAGCACCTTGCTCTGCCCCAGCCTGGCAGAGGTCTGACCCACTCATGTCTGTGTCCAGCAGAAGAGGGTCAGTGACAGCTTCGGACACATCTCCTGTCCATCTGTGGACACAGTAACGCGAAAGAGAACCAGGTGATACACTTTGCCTGCTCTCCCCCAGTTTTGCTTTTTTCAGACCCAGGCCTTAACATCAACTTCAGTGCCACCAAATTCTCACAGTGTTGTCCAAACATCAGCGTAGGTCTGAACCTTTTGTCAGCCATCTTGGCAGACTGAGTGGTCAACCCAGTTGTTACTGAGGCATCCATCCACTCCACCAAAATACATAAAAAACCAAGGAACTAAAATATTCTGGACATTAAATCAGGCATCTGAAGTCATCACCAACTTATTTTGCTTTTAAGTCCCTTAGTGATAAAAGGGACCTCGATTTTTCAAAGCTGCTTTGGGATTTAGATTAATCTAATTTTGGGGTTTGTGCACCTACACATTTTAGGCTGTACTGAAAATCCCAAGCTAACCTCATTTTCTATGTGGGAGAAGATGCAGCTTCCCAAAGTGAAGGGAACTGCTTGCCTTGCAGCCAAAGTCCTCAAAGTCAGAAAGGCTGGGGGGGGCCGGGGAAGAAAGAGGGGAGGCACATTCACAGTGGAAAATGCTATTGATCCTTTGCCATAACAGCAATAGCCGGTAATACTGCAACATGAACTAACCTGCCCACCAAAGCAAAATGCTCAGTGATTTGTAAAAATCCCCTCTAGAATGTAAAGAACAAGACCAGAAAAGCTATTTAAGGTTTGCAGGTTTCCTCGGGCAATGAAAGAAGTAGAAGCCTGATAAAGTCTCAGATTTGTTACTCCGCAGGCGAATAAACACATCCCCTGTGCTCGCAGACAGAACTCGCTTGGGAAGGGCTGGCGGTTGGGTTTGTCACTGCTGAGGGAGAACATGCAGAGAGAGGGGGAGAGGGAGAAAAAGCTTTCCCGACCACGAGAAGCATGCCCTCAGCTGAAGGCACGGCACGGTTCTCCCGTCGTAGGCTCATACAGCTTACCCAGTCACAGCAACACCGAGCTTGGGGGAACACCCTAACTTGGATGCATTTTGTGATAGAAAGGGATCATCTCTGTTGCCCTGACCCTAGTAAAACTTCTTGTGTTCTTTTTCACTGGGCTTCAGAGCTAGAGCTTGCTAGCACTCTTAAATAAATGCTAAAGAAGAAATTCCCGTTGGCGCAAGGAGCCAGTAGCAAGACTTGGTATAGTAATGTACTATTCCAGATACAGGCTGAAATGAGTGTACCGCCGTGCAACCAACTGCATGCTCCCAGAAAAAACCCTCTGGAGAATTATTGGAAACCATTTCCATCTGACAGGTTGGCACTCAGCCCTTTCCCCGGTCAGCATTCATCTCTCTGGTAGCAGCTAATGAGCTCTGTGCTGAAGCGCTGGGCAGCACAGGTGTAGGAAAGCCACAGAAAAGAGAGGATTTCTGAGATCTTTTATCATGTGACTTGACAGGGAAAGAAATGTTACGCTGGACATCTACTGACTTCAGAGGGAAGTGGATCAAGCCATTTAATATTATTATTGTGATACAACAGCGCCCAATGGGCCTCAGCAATGAAAGAGGCTCTCCTGCGCTAAGGGGTGTATCGGCACTTTCCAACAAAAATGGGGCGAGGTACGAATGAGAGAACAAGTAGGTACAGAGAGACCAGGCAAGGGAGCATGAGAGCAAATGAGTTTTCAGTTTGCTGACAATTCTGTAAACATGAATGATTAATTTTGTTTATCTGAGATTTTAGAAGTTAAAAAGAGGCAGCTTGGCACCGGACAAAAATGTTTCCCGCTGGACTTTGTAATAACCAAACTCCAGAACATTTTTAAATGAAGAGTCAGCCTGAATCAAAACAAGGATTAAAAAAAAAATGCCTTGTTTGAAATGTCAAGTGAAATGGTCTGGACATTTCTGTGCTTTTTTCAAAATGATTTGGTTTTCAGGGGTTTTTTTTGGTTTGTTTGTTTTTTGGGTTTTTTTTTTGCCAAATCTTCCCTTCTTGCCAGAAGGAACAGCTGGGCTGGAGGCAAACCATCTCACTGCGCTCCCTGCAAAGACCACATGGAAACAAGCCTGGTTTTCTGGATAGCATGTCAGCTGCCAAACCACTGCTGAGGTTTTCAGTGCACTTCTGGGCTGAGGAGGATTTTGAGGAAGAATGAGGAAGGGGAGAGGACAGCCTTGAAGGCACCTACCAGCTCAAGAAAGGCTCTAGGAAAAAAAGATGGGGGTGTAGGGTAGAAATTTTTTAAAAAAGGAAGAGGAAGGCAAAACATAGGAGGGAACTAAGCACTCCACAGCCTAGCGGACATGACAGATAGGACTGGGATAGTGTACGAAGGCAGCCATTTCTCTGGGATACCCCGGGGAAGGGAGAGCCCAGGGCGAGAGGTGCTCCAGCTCAAGTGACGAGCCAGGAAAGATCCCCATGTCTTGCAGGGTTTGAGACTAAAATACACGCGTCTCAGAAAGCTCAAGAGACTAAATGTCGTTTCCAAGCCGAAGCGATGGCACCAGCCAGCACTGTGTGACTCATGCTCAGACCTGACCTCTCGGAGCCCGCAGAGGTTGGTGTGGAAAGTATTGGACTGACACAGAAATGGAGAGCTGACCTGGCCATTGGTGGTGAGCGAAGCAAGGAGACACCGACCTCCTTGACCAAAAGTTCCCTGAAGGCATAGAAAAGACTGAGTGCTGTCACCAGAATGTTTTCTGGGAGGGATGGGAAGAGGACCCTTTTCAGAGATGTGTGCCAGGCTGAGGAGCTACCAGAGGCACAAGGCTGCTTTGCAAAGCATTTGTGATCAATTATTTACCAGGTAAGTTTGGGACCGCTGGCAGGAGCGCTGTGCGCCCGTGCGGTTACGCTGCTGCTAGAACAGAACGCGGCTCCAAACAGGAGCCCCGAGGCAGGACCAGAGGGACCCCTTGGCAGAGACGGGCATCACCGCAGCCGGGCACAGAGCTCAGCACCCTCCTGCTCCACTCCTATTTTCTGCCTCTCTGCACGCAGCGGGGAATAGCAGCCCAGCACAGCACACGGGCAGGAAAGGGTGAACGACCCAGCTATGGCGTGAAGGGTTCGGGGGCGAGGAGAGGAACTTGCAACGCACATAGGCCAAAGGGGAGGTAATTTGAGTGTCACGTGGGAGTTGGCAGTGACCAACCATTTGGGCCCCGATGATGCTAGGGTCTGATGGGGCTGTCGTGGTTTCTCCCTGAGGTGGCAAACCCATCTATGAGCACCCCACGGAAGTGCTGGCTTGTCACACTCGGGCTGCAAGAGACCTTGGCAAGCGAAGCTCTTTTCTCCCTCCATTTGAAACAGCCCGTGAGTGGGCAGCGTTTTTGTCTTTTATTCAACATCATTTGACAAGCCCTCTAATCATTATTTGATATTCGGGCATCCGGCTGGAATTCATGCCTGCTCTGTAATGTGAGAAATAAAACTGCTGGGGAGTTTTCCCACCGTGAAAGCTCACGGTGAGCCCATATAAAGTTTGCTCCTCCGCAAGCACTTGCGTACGTGAGCTCAGTATTTCCACCCGTACCAGTGCGAGGACTACTTAGCTGTGTGGGAATGCCTGGAGAGGGCCTTTGAAGAGGGCCGGATCAAACTGGAATTTCAGTTGTAATTAATTGCCGTAGAAAATGTCACCGGTATTATTCACCCAGCTGTACTCTTATGTCATGTTTGCCTGAGACAAAGTTCTCCCATGTACTGTAATGAATCATAATATTTAAGATGAATACAGAGCAGCAGTGACATTCACCGGGGCTTTCGGCGGCTGGAGCTTGGGGTGAGCTCCGCCAGGCTCCTCTCCCAGCTGCAGCTGGATGTGCTTCAGCTTGACCCCATCCCAAGCTTCCCGAGGTCTTTTCGGGCTCAGAGGCAGGCAGGAACCCCACACGGTGCCTTCGCAGGGCGTGAGCCATGGGGAGAGCCTTTCTGCACCCTCTGCGCTGGGAATTTCTCCCCGCCCCCCCGGTAGGACCCATGCATCTGCCCGGCGCAGCTGGAGTGGGAGGGCAGAAGGAGGTGTTGGTAGGGCTGTAAATCACCTTTGCTTCCT